>NW_024868271.1:101464-143963 GCF_013358625.1 Macadamia integrifolia
TTTTGTAGATGAAAACATAGTTATATCAACTCCAATATAATTTTCCCTCTTATAAAGAGATTCAAATAAATATATCATTCTCTTTAATAGAGATAGAAGTCCTAACAATTTACCCCAAAAAAAGAGGGGAAAGGTATCAAGAGAGAGTAGTATGAGAACCATTCTTGTACAATCTAAGTCACACAAATGAAATTCATGCTTCATAGGGTTTTTCCTTGGGTGGGTTCCATCGGTGTGAATCAGTCCCGTATAAGAATAGCTTTTATACGAAGACCTGATCCGCTCACATCCAGTGATTTTCTCAACAATTCCAGGAGACATGAGAGGTAAGGGTTTTTATGTCATTTCAGATTTGACTACATTCAATGCTGATCATGCACATGTTGTGTTAATTTATCCAACCGATTCATCTTCAAGAGATGAGCAGGCTTTGCCTTCCTTTACCCAAAAAAATAAATAAATAAATAAATAAAAGAGAGCAGGCTTTGCGTTCCACCGTTACCATTTCATGCAAAGTAAAACAATGACTTAATATTAGTACCGTTACCATTCATTGTCTTCTAAATAAACCCAACAACCATAGGTTTAAGCCCAATCAAATAATGATTCATTTCTTTCATAAAAAGATAATAATAATGGTCTATTTCAATAAACCCACAAATCATAGGTTTAAGCCCAATCAAATAATTAATGAAAATGGTTTCTGTGGTGGAATGTGGCCCTTACACCTATACATATTAAGAGTAATATGACTATCCAACTCCCATGAAATTAAAATTGAGTAATTCCCTTGTTGTTTCTTCCTTGTGTTCTCCCATTAGTCTATACGCAAGTATAGGATCCACAATGCCACATTGTCTCATAGAAAACACTTTTTTCTATAATTAATCAACAAAAACAAAAGCAAGATTTACATTTTACATCACACGAACTACAAGTCCAAGCCAAATCAGTATTTCTGATCTCTCAATATCCAGATCTGATCTTAAGAATTATAATAAATAAAACCGAAGATATCAAGATTTAAAACTTATCTTATTTTGCCAATACTTGTAACCATGGTTTTAAAACTCAGATCAGTCAGTAGTGATTGGATCAGAATGGTATTAATCTTGATCGATACTTGATCTTGACCTTTCTAGTCCCGATACACGTGTATGGTCCAATGGTAAAATCGTAATAAAAATTTTGATTTTTAAAAAAACATAGATAAATATGTCTAATACGGTCCGATTAAAATTAGTATTAGAATGGTATCAGCTCTGACCGATCCCATAGAGCTCTCTACCAATAACACAAACTTGAACAACATTTACTCTACTGCAATCACAACATTTCACTTCAATAAAATTAAGAGTGGGTTGAGATGTCCCACTAACCACTCTCTTTATGATCGAAGTCACCCCCTACGATAAAAAAAAAATCGGGTTCTTGCTAATCAATGTTCAAGACAAAACAACTCTTTTAAGATAGGTCCTAACAATAACACAGATTCTAAGAGTAGTGCTCAACAAATCAATTGGAAGAATTACCGAAACAAATAACATCCTCTGCCGTGGGTGTGACAGTGCGGCGAGCATCCAATGGCCGAAATAACATCTATGCATATGCCAATGTCATCTCGACTGTCCAATGCTCGCAGCACCGCCGCACCAACGGAAGACAATAAAATTATCCATGTAAGGGTGTTAATCAATTCGATTTCGGTTTAAACGATGCAGATCGGTTCGGTTCACATTTATTTGACTAAAACCATAATTGCACCATTTACTAAACGGTTCCACTTTCTAAAACTATGAACATTTAATAAACGATTTCGGTTTCTATGGTTTCTAAACGGTGTCGTTTCACGGTTTTAAACAGTTTCGGTTTCGATTTATTCCATACGACTTGTAAAACGGTTCACAATCGGTTTGTTATAACTTGCAACCATCTCTAAACTGAAGATCATAAGCTTATCCAAAAATAATTGGTAACCACAAATAAGAGATTCTATATTGACGATGGTATGTTTTAATTTGATAATCTAGTGTCATTTCTTTGCATGGTCATTCTCAAATATATAGAACTAATGTCATACAACATCCAAATCTAGCCTTCTACAGTATAAAATATTAAAATGACAGGTGATTCAGGCAAAACACCTCATCTGTGATAATATAATAACACTTATATGGATTACAATTTCATGATCTAAAGCCTAAAGTTGAACTGAATTGCAATAAATCATACCAAAGCAAGATGGACACTTAATTTAATTGTTCATTGTTATAAGGATTACTATCCTTGCTTTATTTAATTGTTATACGGATTAATCGAATAGGTTTAAATGGTTTAAACGGTTCTGTTTAAATGGGTTCAATTCAGTTTGAAATCAACGGGTTTCGTGGTTAAAACCGACCCGACCCGTTTAGATAATCGGCCTGAAACTTGAAACCATAACCGCACCATTTACTAAATAATTTTATAATTTTGATGTAAATGGACCGATTTTGTTTCGATTAACGATTTCGATTACAAATTCACATCCTTATATCCATATCCAAGAACTACCACCTACTTCCAAATTCATTTTCCTTTTACAGAGGGATTGTGTCCCTTAAATTTGTCTCTTCAAAACACCCTTCGACACACATTTTGTGGGATATTAATCAAAACCTTATAAATCCAAAACATATAACAAGAAAAAATCTTGAATTTTAAATTCATTTTAAAACCTTTTAAAATAGCTATTGATGTCTCTTCTCTTGCTTCGTCGATTTTATTCATAGTATCTGATCATTTAGAAAGCTGAATAAGATCTTCTTCGGTTTAGTTCTCTTGTGAAAACCAGGGGCAGTTGAGGTTTTAGGTACAAATCTAAGGGCTACAATGAAACCCCACCATTTCCGGCACTCAAGTTGATTTAAGTGGGCCCCACTCACATTTCTCAATCCTCCACCCCCACATTTCCCACTTCCCTCTGCAAAAATTTGTCTTTCCTTTTCAATCCTTCCGTGGATGCTCTCTCTCTCTCTCTCTCTCTCTATTCTTTTAATAAGTCTTGAACTTATCCGAGGCGGTCAGAAACAGAAGAAACACCCGAGACCACTCAGCTCAGTCTCACACAAACCAAGCAAAGCTCCCTCTCTGCCTCATCACCTAACCCTGCGATTTTGTAGAAGTAGAACAAAGATTTTGAGAAAGGCATACAGCTCTTACAGAGTTACAGTTAAAATCCATCGATGAAACCCCACAGCCGCAAATACCTCGAGGATTTCCAAGATACCCCACCACCAGTTCCTTCCTTCAGGTCCAGAGATTACTACAACCACCCCAGGCCTCCCGAAGAACAGAAGCTACCGCCCACCACCACCACCACCACCACCAACAACAATAACAACAACAATGGAAATGACGATTTTTCTTCCCTCACTGAGCCAATTACAAGGAAATCCATGGGGCAACCCATTTCGGGAACCGCCTCCGCCTCCTCCTCCGCCTCCGCCTCCGCCTCTGCCTCCATGGCTTTAACAGTGGTGGTACTCCTCACCGTGCTCTGCTTCGTGGGATTCTTCTCTTTTTACATTCACTGTCTCTCCGAGAATAATCCCCCAAACGATCCCCGCCGCCGACGCCACCACCAGACACTCAGGGATAGAGTTTCCTCTTCTGGGATCGACCCCTCAATCATCCAATCACTTCCTTTGTTCGCTTATGACGGTAACGTCAAGGAGCCCATCGATTGCCCAATTTGCCTAAACGAATTTGAAGAAAAAGAAATGGTTAAGGTGATTCCCTTCTGCCGCCACGTTTTTCATCCCCAATGTATAGATGTGTGGTTGTCCGCTCATGGGTCCTGTCCCCTCTGTCGTTCTACCCAGCTAGTCCTCCCTCTTCCTTTTCCTCAGCAACAAGAGGTACCACTTCCAATACCAATTCCATCATCGTCTTTGGTTGTGACAAGGGCGAGTAGCTTCTCCTCTTCTTCCAGATTACGGGATGGGGTGTATTTGCTGCCAAGAAGCAACAGTTTCTGACATCTATCTTGTTTAAGGAAATAGTCGGCTGTCACTTCGGAGCATCTATTTTTTCAAGCAAATGGCCGCCGATCGTTATCTACCGGAATGTAAATACAACACTGTAATTTCTTAAACAATGTAGTCACATACTCACAGTTGCAGATATTTTTTTTGAAGAAATTACACTTTCCTCCTCTGTATGTTTCACGTATTACACTTAGACTCCCTGCGAAATTTGAAATTACAACCACACCTTATATTCTGATAGAAGTTCATGTTAAATGACTCATTTACCCCCTTCCCCTTATCCTCTTCCCCTTTCTTTAAAAATCACTCTCTTGTTTTTTTTCTTGTCTAAATGGATTGTACAGATTTGTTGTTACTAATACTATTTAATACCATCGATCCTCGCCGGAAAGCTTGTTCGATTGCTGCAATTTCATGCAGGGCATAGTAATTGACGGCTATGAGTCGGCTTTTGATGTGGTATCCCCTTGTTGTATCCCCATTTTCTGGTTACTGGGTTTCTGGTTACGAGTCAACCCAAGTTTCCCTCCCCTTTCAAACCCCCTCTTCTATGGAACACATGAAACCCTCGAGCTTTCTTCCTCCTCCCTCTTCTTCCTTCCTGCTATATGCTATCTTTGATCCTCTCTCTTCTTCTATCTTTCTTCTTTATCCCTCTCAGTTCGTCTCCCATCAACGGTTGCAAATTGACTCTGAAACTTGGTGAGTGAACCCTCATTGCTTCCCTCTTTCTTCCTGCTCTGAAACGTGATTACAAATAGGTTCTGAAATGCGGCTGCAAATCGGTTCCGAATCCCATTAGCAGAGTCAAATTGGAAACCCCAAATCTCCACTACCATTGACATTCATGTGGGATTGAAAGGTTGAAGCGTTGCCAAGGAAGACAAGAACCCTCCACCGCCATAGTAACAGAAGAAGACGGAACCGATGCCATAAATGGGATCGGATTCGAAGCGGCTATGATCATATTAGTTTCAGATCACCTTCAGATTTGGATGCCGCTGAACAGAGATGAAGAGAGAGAGAGAGAGAGAGAGAGGAGGGTTTGAGAGGGAGAGGATTGCGGTTTTGAACCGAAACCATACAAACCCAAATCCAAGTGTCATCCTCAACCGTCGGATCACTTCTTCGAGCTTGCAGAGACACCAGCCCCATTCTTCATGGACGGGCCCCCAAGATTCCGATTGTTACCATTGATGTTGTTAGTGTAAGTAGGATGACTCCCAAAGTTAGCACCAGATCCCCAAGTGCTATTCTTCATAGAAGGTGTATTGGTAGTCCTAGTATTGGGTTCGGGCAGTGAATCAGCTAAATTACCCGTGGAGAAAGAATTTCCAGAAGCAGCCATTGTTTTCACGGTAGCGGAAGCAAGTGTAGCGTTCTTCAAAGCAACATTACAGCTGCTGGGCTTAACGAGAACCGAACCCTCCATCTTCTTCTCAAGGAAGAAGAACACGATAATAAGTTGGGGGCAAATTCGTCATCTCTTATAGGCTAAGGGTATTTTGGGATTTATGAAAAAGTGTAATACACTTAACAGTTCTTCACTCACGATCAGGGTACGGTTGATAGAATTTAAAATTTAGAAAGGAAGGGAGTGTAATTTCAAACTTTGTAAGAGAGGGTTTTGTAATACTTGAAACATACAATGGAGGAGAATGTAATTTCCTTCTTTTTTTTTTCCGTTTCAAGCTATGCTTGGTAGGCAAGAGAAGAACAGAAAAGAAAAAAAAATTTAGAAAAGAAAAGAAAGGAAAAGAAATGGAAAGGAATGAAAACTTTGTCTTCTCGGGTTTGTTTATGTACAAACCAGAAAAGAAAATATGAAAAATGAGAGAGAGAGAGAGAGAGAGAGAGAGAACGACATCCTTTGCTTGTTGATGGTCAAGAGATTTATGATTTTGCGCTGTATCTCAAACCCCTCACAAGTTACACCTGTAAAACCAAGGTTATGATGCCGAAATTGTTTGCTTTTGAACCCGAAAGAAATCTATTGCCATGGAACAGTAGCTTCAGACACTCTTGAAGTCCATAATCATGTACGAAGGTCTATAGGTTCTTGTGATGGTCGGTTATTGGTGAAGATAACCCATGTTGGTAAAATAAAATAATTAAATAAATAATAAAAACTAAAAAAAAATCCCACCGAAATCCAATCCACCTACACCACGAGATGATGAAAAAGGGGATGTTGGCTACACTTAGAGGTTTCTATGATTACTATAGACATTGAACATAAAGAGAACAAAATATTCCAAACCCACCTACACCACCGAGGAATATAGTGTTCGCTAATGGCTATTGATGGAAGCTTCACGCTGCCAGGAAAGTGAAGCCTTCCCACCAGCAATTTCGACAACTCTTTGAGCACTCCATCGACTCTCAACCATCACAACTACCATCCAAATCGAAGAATCTGAACAAGGAGGAATGATGGTGGTCTTCCAACTGAAATGGATTCATCTATATCCATGTTTTTGGCCATTTGAAATGGGTTGGAAAATCCCATTGCAGGCCATAATCGGAGGAGGGAGAAGTCATCTGCAAAGCTGATGTCGCACGTTGTGAACTGCCCATCTCTGCAACTCTTTCTATCTCCTTCGCTTGCCCCTCTCCCTCCCTCCCTTCTCTCTCTCTCTCCCCGTTGTTGTACTTCTCCTTCTCCCCCTGTAATTTTCTTGCCAAATCTTGCCAAAAAGGCGAGACAAGTTTAATGGCGCATAGGAAAAAATCACTAACACCGAGGTGAAATTCAAATTCAAACTGGAGAATCTTCCATCGACCAGGGACATACCAAACTGCGAGAAAATATTTAGATCCAAGAAAACAATTTTTGTATGGTTTTCCTTTCTTTTCTTTTCTTCTCTTGGCTACCACACACAGCCTGAAATTTTGTTTAAGAGATAGTTGGTCTCTCCGATGCCCTCTAATAGGGGTGAAAGTTTAGCGTTGAAAACCCAAACTTGCCCTAATTGCACTGAGCCCAACAAGGTTTGGGCCAAGTTTTTTTACCTTGAGGGCGGGTTAGGGTTGAAAAACCCCAACCCTAGGTCAGGGTCGGGTTGGGCCTGGGTTGAGTTATAGGCTCGGCCCAACCCTGACTTTTATCCATGAGTCCTTGATTATATAATGTTCCATGCACACACATCTCACATTTTTACTTTAAAAAACCCAATACATAACATATTATAAAGTATAAACTCGTCACCCACTTTTGATTTTAATAAATATGTTGGAATGATTTCTTGGCATTAGTTGTATGTTAAAAAAAAAAAAAAAAATATGAGATAGATGTAAGAACCCGACCCAACCCGGCCAGCCCTGAGGGCGGGTTAGGGTTGAATTTTTCCAGGCCCTGGCAGGGTTGGGCCAGACTCGAACCCAATTAAAGGGTTGCAGGATTGGGCTTGGGTTTTAAGAAACCCGGCCCGACCCGACCCTGTTTCACCCCTACCCTCTAGCAAACACTTGTAAGGGAGAAAGAATGCTATCTGATCACGTGTCCACTGCATTAGTACTTGGCCAATGGGAATAGATACACAGACATCCGACCAGAGTGGTGGTATATATTTTTGGGACGTCCCATGTTAGAGGGCACAACCGACTAGAGGGGTTGGTACATATTTTCACAACGTCCTATATTAAAAGGGCACAATCGGATAGTATTTTTTTTCCCACATATAAACTTATTAGGGAGAGAGTTCCCCAACATCAGTGCAGGGACCAATGGGAGCACTCACAGAAGCATCTATAATGGTGGGATTTCCATTTTCATGAGAGTGGGGTAGTCATTCACCTAGCGGTGTCAATTTCAAGCCCGCACTGTTAGGCCCTGACATAGCCCGACATATTTATAAATAGATAGTACATGGTGCAGGCACTTGACCAGCCCAAGACCCGTCCTAAACCGACTCTTTTAAGCCCGACCTAACCCGACCCCTTTAATATTACTTAAAATCTCCATTTTACCACCAATAAAAAAATTGAAGAGTAAAGCAAAAGTTAAAGTTGGTTTGCTCCAACTTTTAAAATGAGCAAGAGATTGATCGATGAACAACTGTCTTTAACAATAGAAAATTAAATTTAAAAATGAAAATTATGTAATTATTGTGGTGGTAAAATAATGGTGTGTTTGTAGGATATATTTGAGGCAAAACTGTGCATTTAGTGGAACACGCTTGTCAACTTGAGTACTTCGACTATTGTATCAATGTTGAGAAGGTCTATCTATAAAGACTCTCCCAAAAATTAAAAGCTTCGTTTGGAGAGTTTATGCGCAAGGGATAGCATCAGGAGAGGGTTTCCATTCTTGGAAAGTACCAATCGGTCTTTTTTTTTCTTTACTAACGACGGGTGTCCAGGCCTTCGGCTTAACTAGTCCCATGGGCCTGTACTGACCCCACAACTGCATGGACCGGGTCATACCAATCGATCCTTCATGTTGTAGGTGTGGCACAAAAAAGGAGTCAATAGATTATATTTTGCTTAGTTGCTCTTTTGCATGCTTGGTCTGGTTTGGCAATAGCCTTTCATACTCACCTCCATCAGACCATATCCCATTGCTCCATGAATGGTTAGGAAGTTGGGACACTCTATTCCGATCAGATAAAAAGCTTGCTCATGAGTCGCTTTCTAGAGCATATTTCCTTTGCTATTATCTATGGCATGCAAGGAATGATTTGGTTTTCAATGTTAAGATATGGACTCCACAAGAAGTGATAACGGTGGCGGAGAAGGCGTATGTTGAATTCACCACAGCTATTACAAGTGATCATCAACAAAATGTAGTAGTGAGTGGGTCTATTCATGCACCATTTATGAAATGGTCACCTCTGCTCCAAGTTACATCAAAGTTAATTGTGGCGCGGTGCTTCCCCGAGGGACTTCGGAAGGTGGTTTGGTCTTTATTTTCAAAGATCAATTTTGAGGGTTGATTAAGGCCATCTCAGTTCCTCAATTTCAAAGTTCAGTAATTTAAGGAGAGGCGCTGGCCATTAGATCTTCTTTACCTCATGCTTTGGCTTTAGGATCTCCACATCTTCAAGTGGAATCAAATAGCAAGGAGATTGTTAATTTACTTCCAGACTGTAATCAAATACCTCTTCTGAAGGCAAAGACAATGGTCACTAACATTAGGCATCAGTATGCTTTATTTGCTTCCATTTCCTTTACTTGTATTCCAAGGGTCTGAATAATGTTGCAGATGCCCTGGCACGGAAGGTCATGTCTATCATGTGTTTGACAGATTGACCATATTCCATTCCTTGGCTTCTCAGAGTTTGTGAGTCTGAAGCTAATGGATGTACACATGTTTATCACCATCAGTAAATTTGTTCTTTACCACACAAAAAGAAAAAATGTTGGAAAGGCCCATTTAGAGCTCATTTAATTCTCGTTTAGGGATAAACATGCTAGTAGCCCGATTAAGGCCCATTAAGGCCCGCTTATAGCTCAAAACTGACTAGCCCAATTATAAATCATACTATGTCTGCCCTAGCAAAGCCCGTTTAGCTAAATTGGCATTCATAGTCGAGCCCTAGAATTTGGCCAAGCCCGACTAAGTCCTATCGAGATAGACCCATCCCGACCAATTGACACCCCTATTTTCACCTCCTCCCTGTGTCTGGGTTTAAAGGTCACATTGCTTTTTAGGCTTCTTTTTTCCATTTATAAATTTGTGAGAGAGAACACAACCTGGTTGCGTGGCCCCTTCGCTAGTGCGGGACGAACGAGAGCTTGTATCATATCCAACAGGAGAGGGCAGGTTGATCATTTCGCCACCCATGTGTCTGGCATAGGAGCACACAACTCGACCTCATTGGATCACTACTAAATTTGATGGTCATGTATGCTGTGCAGATTGCTAATAACATTCTAATTAATTTTGTTTAAATATGTTCTTTTTGAATTAACTCATTCATCACTTCACTTCTAACGTACCCATTTGACATTGGTGTGGCTTAAAACTACATGATATTAAGAGGATTCTTAAGAAGTTTGGAAGCAACATCATATTCTCCAATGGACTGAAAGACCCATATAGTAGTGGAGGACAATTAACATATAATGTATCCTTAAAGGGACAGGGATCCTATGTCGTGCATCATGGCATACATGTAACATAGATTCAAGGGTTGTAGGGAGCACCTTGGGCTGCATGTCTGAGGGCTTTCAACCCTTGGATCTACACTACCCTGTAGTGTGCGTTACAGACAAGTCTGATCCTCCTTAAAGTCTCTATTTATATATTATTATCAGTTTGTTTGAGAAATCTAACTTTAGTTTTGTCTTCTCATAAATAGGGCGTTGGAAAGCGGTTCATACAAAACATGATATGTCTTTGATATAGACCTAGAACTCATCCCCATAAATCAGCTTACAAACTAAAGGAACCCAGAATCATATCGACTCACATTAATTTTCTTGCGAAAGCAATGTGGGTCTGCCTCCATATGACTGATATGGAACCGTATCAATCTTCTACTATACTCACTTTTTTTCTGATTCAAAAGCAATAATGCATGGCCATCTGAACCATGCACAGCAGCTTAACTTTGGCAAAAAATATCAGTTGTTATCATTTTTACTCGTAGAGTACCTTTTGTGTGTTAAGGGTACTTACATAAATTCATCATGCAAGATCACATTGCTTGGATATATCAGGCTATCCATCATCCGAGGATCCAAAATGGTTACTTGAGCAAAGAAACAAAGAGATCAAAAAAACTGTTAGTGCAAAATATTATATGGATCTTGCATCAAAAGTATGATAGGACCAAAATTTCTTCCCAAGGTCTAGAAGGAAGAATTATTATGTAATTAGTATAGTGAACTGTTTAATTATACATTATACGAACACTAGAATAGCTTAGTGGTGGCAGTTTCAGCTTGAAGAGCCAGTGCATAGGGGAGGAGGTCGTGGGATCGAACTTTGTTGTACGCTTTGTGTGTGTGGGTGTAACCAACCCCTATGGTAGAACAAATAATAAAAAAAGAGTTTTACTATAGAGATATGTAGAAACACAACACTAAAATGATGCAGAAAATAATGAAAAAACAGAACAAACACTGTACACGGATTTTATGAGGTTCGGCAAGGTTGCCTATGTCCCCGGTGAGATAAGATCCTGCTTCACTATTAATAGAGAATAGGGTTACAGTGCTCGTCCTCACACCTTTCAATATTACTTGCATTACAGAGAAAGAAATCTTCGCTACAAATATATAGCAAAAAAACCCTAATCCGAAAAGTATACAATTGCCCTCAAATAAAAATTCGACTAACCGGCTAGCAGGACCGCCATCCTGCCTGTCGAGATGTTGCACCACTACTTTCTGGAGTAAACTTTGAAAGAATACAAGATATCGTACACCAACAAGATCCGTTGGTGCGTAAGCTGATTATATACCACCACTGATAAACACCAAAATCAACAATATTCGCTAGAGGGAGAACACCCCTCGAGTAAAGGCTTCAACGGATGATTAACCAAAATGAGGATCAATCGAGTGATTGACATTGATGGGATCAACTAACCTAATTGTTTGAAGAGTTGCCGATTCGTGTGTGAAAATAGTGGGTCCCACATATGTGTGATATCATTTACCTTTTTAATAACCCGGGTAATTAAAGCAATGAAAAATAGGTTACAATACTTCTGTAACCAACAGCCAAGTTCTCCCAGTTGGTGGTCTTCATTTTTCACTTGTAAGAAAAGAAACAAGAACTCTACCTGGGAGAATTTGGCTGTTTATCTTCTGCAGCCACCAAATGACAAGCCCATTGTATCCTCCTCAATTGGACACTCTACTCTCCTCTCTTCCTTAGTTTATCATATATTATAATATATATTGTTAGATTTTTCCCAACATAAAATAGTTAGCGGTAACAACGGAAACAATGGTTTCATACAAAGGACCAAAAAAAAAAAAAAAGACCAAGTGCTATGGATCATTGGTTTAAGATATGTAAAGGCCAATTTTAGGAATTTTTTTGGATCAGTTTCGATTCACAACGAAAGTGATAGATTCAATCCCCGATTCCAAGTTAAAAAATTTTTATTCGAATTCAACGAAATTGTAGATACTTTATGTTTTTTTTGTTAAAGAATCAACATTAGTGGAATCGGTGGCTAACAATATACCTCTAAGAGTTGAAATATTTTACATGTAATTTCAGGTGGACCTACATTTTAACATTTTAGGTGTGAACATTTGTCTCACTTACTATCATTTGAAGGGCAAAAAAGAATTTTTTTGAGAACAAAAAGGACATGTGTTTCACCTAAATGTACGTGAAGAATATCTAAACTTTTTTTTTTTTTTGCTGAATTTGAACTCTACATCAAACATGTTTAGAACCTTTTTTATGGACACAGTTCCTATCGATTCAAGTTACCTAAGTAGATAGAAAAAGAAATCTAAATTAAGAAGAAAAAAATTAATAATAATTTGTGTAGAGTCTCTCCGTCCATACATTGAAGAAAGGAGAATTAATGCGTGATAGGCAACAACCCAAAATTTATAGACCAACAGCTGAAATTATTAATGAACCCAATTAAGAGCAATCAGCCTAGAAAAACAAATAGAAAATTAGATATTGATGTGTGAAAACTGATATTGTAGCGAGAACACCATTGGCTATCTTCATAATATTAAATTAATTTAATGGGCAAGAGATCATGCCTGATCATGTGGCTCATGCACTAGTGCAGGGTCAATGAAAGCGAGTGTAAGGGCATATACATAAAATGCACTACGATTTTATACAAAGATGAAGCGAAAGTAGGGTAAAAGGAAGAAAGCACTACAGTTTGTTCAGAGAGCATTCTCCCATACAAATTTTTGAGAAAAGGTTAGTTGAGTCATTTGCATAAGGTACACTAGCACACACACACACACACACACACTCTCTCTCTCATTCTCACATGAGCTCTATGTCCCCCTATGTACAAACCGTTTCATTGTTATTTTTCCTTATGCCGCTTGTTAGAGAATCCTTTCCCTATATTTTATGAAAAAGGGATCCCTATGAGGTACCACATGATGGGCTAAACCTAAGGCATAGTATTATTTATTCTGACAAATAGATCTTATGGTTTTAAAACATATCGTACCATGTAAGAGAGGTCGTATCATATATGCGCATTCCATACCACATCTCTAAGATATATATGAGATTTTTTGTAATTATACATCTACGCTTTTATTATAAATATATTCCTAATAACCATTCTCATCCTATCTCTGATAGCATTTATTTATTTTTTATTATTATTTTTTTTAACCTTTGATATCAGCCAAATGCTACATGACCACCCAACCCATGACACAATATTTTCATCTTCGATAAATGAATTTCACAGTTTTAAAACGTATTGTACCATGAAAGAAATACCACATTATTTATGTGCATTTCATAGCACATTCTTAGACAATGAGAGATTTTATGTGACTGTACACTTAATACTCTGTTCGTATAAAAGGAAACCTCCCATGCTATACCAATAGCAATTTAAAAGATGACATAAGATCATAATAATCAGAAAAAACTAGGAGGATAAAAAGGCCAATGACAAGATGGGAGAATCTTTTTCTCATATTTTATAGGCAAAAAGGTTCAGAGTGACTTCTCTCTCTCTCTCTCCATCCATCAATATGACCTCATTTCACTATTTATGTAGGAAATCATTCTATTATACTTTATCGGTGAATCTTCTAACCCCAAAGTAAATCTTCTAACCCCTTGTTGAGAAAACTTTTTCCAAGCATATTCCACACTAGAGATAGTCACATAAAAATGCTGGTGTACGGACATAGTTCTTTTTTTCCTTAACACATGTTACCCAAAAAACAAGAGGAAAAAGAGTTGAAGAAGACATGACGATGACGCTTAGTTGCCCAATTGCCCGTGGTGGGTAGTTGGGCGTGGGACCTGGGGACGTGGGCGTCTGGTCTCTAATCACTTTAGACAAACTTACGTGGGAAAGCAATTTTGCACATTCATTTTCAATTTTCATTAGGTCGGTCGATGTCCACGACGTCTTCTAATTAACTTCTTCTGTTGGCCCCTTTATTCGGCGTTTATTCTAACATCTTAAATGTCTCATCTTTGAATCACAACGCCATTAATTAATTAATGTAATTAAATTAAATTAAGCGAAACTGAATTAAAATTAATTTCTTCAACAACGTTGAGTAAACGTCGAGGAAAGCTGCTTTGATTTTCGTTTTGGAGCCTTGAATGCTTACCAATATTGTTATTCCACTTGCACCGTGCACATGTATCTTAATTTCATAATCACTCGAGTCAATTGATTGTAAGTTAGAGATGGTACATTTCGTTATTGTTCGTTGGTTTTATAGAAACATTACTTGTCATATAAAGACTTTAGTCTAAGTTGGGACATAAAAATCCTGTATGAAGAAATAGTGAGTAGTAACGAGAATCGAACGGCTAGATACATGTTAGGTTACTCTCAACCATTGAATCCTCACTGTCACTCATTGCTCAGGGCTCCTCTACTACACAATAGAAGCTGCAACAAAAATCCAATACCTTCAAACACCTCGAGACATGCACTCATGTGTTAGATTCCACACCATAATGTTCTAAGGCATTGGATCTGAGTTTTTTTTCTCCTTTTTTTTTCTATAAAAAAAATCTCATGCCACATTAGCAATCACGTGGTATAAAGAAAGGTCTAAAACGAAGTACTCACCGTCTCATCGATCACTGAGCACCACAGGAATAACGATAACGTGACTGACCACACACCCCACCCCCCACCCCCCACCGGAATCTCTCTCTCTCTCTACTCGCGATTCGCGAGAAGAACACTAAAACCACTCTTTCTCAGTCACTTTCAGACGATTCCGATGCGATTCCAAAATTAGGGGAAAAAACCCCAAGAATTAATTATTTGAAAAACTCCCATGGCCCCATTGGAACAACTTAACAATGACCAGTTAACGCCAACTCTACTGTTCCTCACCTTCTTCGCTCTTCTTTCTCTCTCGCTATCCCTCTAGCTCTTGCGTCGACATATGCATATCCATTCTCTCGTGAGCAGGTGGAGACGAATGCTATTGTTGATGGTGTTCTTCTGAGATCTGAATAAATCTTAGAAAGAAGATATGTTCAAGTTGCACAGGCACCGTTCTGAGAAAGCAGGGGACAGAATCGACTTCAAGTTTTCCAATTTCCAGGCTATTCAGGTACTACACTGCATTCCTTGTCTCCATTTCTTCCGTTTCAGTCCAATAATTCATTATTTGATTTATCTTTTATCTCTGTTCCATTACCATTCAATCTATTTAAACCTTATTCAAGAAGAAAGAGGCGCTTTGATGTGACTGAGTATTCATTTTCTAATTTTATTTTTTGGAGAATCAACTATATCTGGTCTAATTGAAGCTCAAGTTTTCTGTGTCGTTCGTTTCTACTTCTCAAGTGATTTTTGTAAACTATCTTCTTATTTAAGTTATGTTTGATTAAGAATATGAGTTTGTTCATTGTTCTATCCCCGATTTAACAGTAATGACCTTGTTTTGTTAGTGGTAATAAGAAATAAGACTATATTTTGTGGAAATTCACATTAACATATAAGCAAGAATCACATTAGCTTTTCTTGATTGTGGTTGGCATCATTCATGAATGATGCTACTTGACCCGACTAAACATGAATGATGCTACTTGACCCGATCTGTTTAGTCCTATTCAGAATTTCTGTATTACCTATGGCATGTTATCATACTTTATGGTCAGATATTCGATTGTCATATTACTCTATTGATCTGGAGCAACATTGATCTAAGATAATAGTGGCCAGTTACCTACGGCTACAATATGCACCATCAATGTTACCTACTCTCGAGGATCAGCCCACCCCTGTAGTTAGCACCCAAAGGTGCTATACAACAAACCTTCTTTTTGGGGTCAATTAACTGCCTAACATCCAGTGCATGTTCTTGATGGGTCCAAACCAACACTTAAGTAGCTTTCAGAATTCTAACCACAGCCAGAACTGCAAGATGTTAAAATCAGCGGTAATGGAAATGAGTAATATCTCCAAATCCATGACCCAGATCAGACCCAAATTACAATCAAATATAGGTCTCCCTTACGACCCCAAACCCTCAATGTTTGATACTGATCTGACCGTTGGATCTGCAGATATTACTAGATAACCAACATAGAAATTCTCATATTTAGTAACTCCCATAGAAACTCAAATCTGTTGGGCAGATGGACACCTTTCTTGGTTGAACCCCATTCTAGATGATGGATCACAACACTCCACAATCAGCCCAAGTTAACAGTTGGATTCCACACATCAAACACTTAAAAAATAGCAACAAAGAGGATATTGCAGGGGCTGTTACCTCCAAGATAGTCTGCCAACAGCTGCTGTTACTTCCTTCTAACATGAATATAACTCCACCAATGGTCACCAAATAGCAGTGCAACACACTCAACAAAGTATCAAGTTTCTAGTGTAGCAAGAGGTCTTCAAACAGCTATCAAATAAACAAGTATTGCTGAAGTAAAGACCTGAAACTTACTTGTATTTTAGAGAACAGAATGAAAGAAGGGGATGGAGACAAGGGGGGATGTGACAACTTCTTACTCAAGCCTTGCTAGTTTCTCACCTGCCACCTCAATCTTCTCAATAGGGTTTTCTTCATGTCACAGAAGTTTTTGCTCCACACACGAGAAAATAGCACACAGCCATAGTAGTTTGTCAAATTCGATGGCCCTATGGAGTAGCCCTTCTCTTTTTTTATTAACTTTGATTGAAACAGAAACATAGAACCTTCCTTGCATGGAGAGGAGGTTTTTTTTTTGGCAGCATAGACTTCTCAAAATTTTAACTACCAAAAATTAAAAACATATCTCCTAGAACTTGGTAAATTAGAAACAATACACATAAATAGTAACTAACCACTAAGGATAATCAAGTATAAACTATCACAGGAATAGAAACTTCTATTGGTCGTCCATGTAAGAACTAACTAAGAGACTATAATGGGCCCAAACCTTGCCCAAAAGTTGGCCCAAGCTCAACTGCAAGGGCTCAAGCTGGCTGCTTGATGGGCTAGGCTTGCTGGCCAGGCCTTTGTTCCCTTGTTCCTTTTTAGATCAAACACCACAAATATTTTAGTGAAATGAAAATCTTAATGATCCTGGTGATTATTGTGATCACTATTAGTAGTCTAAAGATTCTTCCACCATCAAGGCATATTTGCTAAAAGTTTGGAAACAAAACATGCACTATGTATGGGAAATCCATCTCACTGCTCCTGTCTGAAGGTTTTGCAATATGGTGGGTTAGATTGATCAGGCAAGATCATAATAAAAGATAGTGGATTTTCATTCATGTTCAGCCTTGTAGGTTTTAGTATTTTAAAAGAGAAAAATATTAAAAAGAGAAGAAAAATCTGAATAGTAAGCACTTAATTAGATAAATGGAAACATTGTGACTTGGAGGTCGGCCATCTTGTATTGAGAGAAAGTGCAGGATAGAAAAACTACACATTGATTAAATTCCTTGAGCTTGTAGCCCATGAAACTCTTTGCCATGGAACATTCTTCTAAACTGGGGTTGTGAATTGTGAAAGTATGGTTCTCTTTGGCTCGAGTCCTGGTTCCTGACTGTCAGGCTGTCCCTGTTAATTTTTTATGGTCTATAGTAAGTATGAGTTTTCATTTGACATGCACTTGTGCAGTCTTAATCTTGGTGTTATGGAGCCATTGTACATTAGTTCTTGTTCCTTTTTCTTCCCATGAGATCTAAAATGTGAGTCTAAAGTTCAGAGACTAGTTATTGAATCTATCATACAATTCATGCCATTAAGTTGTTTCCTCACAGAAATTGGAATTATTAGCAGATTTTCAGTGAAACAATTTTGCTGAACTTTTTGGCGACTGATTCCTATTAAAATTCCCATTCCCCATTTCAAAGTAAAGTCAATTCTTTGTGGTGAATAATGTCATTCAGAGTTTCGGGCTTGTGAACTATGTGTTGAACAGTTTGTTCTGATTTTTACGGTTGCAGGTACCAAAAGGATGGGACAAACTTTTTGTGTCAATTGTCTCTGTGGAAACCGGGAAAACAATTGCCAAGTCAAGTAAAGCATCAGTAAGGAATGGGAATTGTCAATGGACAGAATCTCTGTCAGAATCTATATGGCTTTCACAAGACAATGCTTCAAAAGAGCTCGAACAGTGTCTTTTTAAGTTTGTTGTTGCCATGGTGAGATTCTTATGTTGATCAGTTGTTATACCTAAATCATTATAGGGATTTGCTGACCATTGGCTAACACATTATTTATCCCTGATTTTTTTACTCTTGAACAATTAATTTTGTGGATTCACTCTCCTAAATGACATGCTTATTCTAGGGATCTGTTAGATCTGGTATTCTTGGTGAGGCTATGGTGAACCTGACAGGCTACATTAATTCAAGAGCTTCTTCCCCTGTCTTATTGCCATTGAAAAAATGCAATCATGGGACAAGTTTACAAGTGAGTCACCTACAATTCTCAATTCTGTTATCTTTATTAGAATTTCCAGTTATGGAGCCTCTCTTTTTTATTAGATATGGGTGTAATGTCAAGCATCTAGTAATTTTAAAGATCACTTTTTCTTCTTTAGCTATTTTTCTGTCAAAGAAAACTTAGAAATAATTTCCTAATTATGTGTGCATGGCTCATTAGGAATAATGATATTGATTATAGGAATATTTATACTGCACAAAGAATATGTGAATTGCAAGTGTTGTGCAAGTGTTGAAAAATTGGAGGATGAGTTATGGATCTCCATTATAAGATCCCTTTGAAATGGAGGAACGTGGGAGTGCCCTATGGTTAAGAAAGTAGAGAAGAATAGAATGTTAATGATACGACTAATTTTGTAACTTCATATGTCTTTGAGTAGGTGTGTACTCATTTTCATTATGAAGGATTTAGTTCAGGGTCCAGGCCTAACCCTTCTCCTACTGTCTTCTCACTAACACAACTGATGCTGACGGTGTTTTATGGGCCTTGAATCATTATGGTTTTCCTTTTAAGGAAAAAGCTCTTGACTTCCATATAACCTACTCTGTTTGATGATGGTGAAGGCATATCAATTGCTTCACTGCTGGCCATTGAAGGGGGTTAAAAACTTGGAACTTTTCTCAGACCATCAGATTTTATCAACTAATCAGAAATTTGAGAATCGATATTTACCCTCAGAAGGAGGTCACACATCTTTATTCTTGTAGATGAAGTGGCAAGCTCTTCATGTGCTCTGATGGTGAAAAACATCATTACTAATTTGTAGTGTCATAGTCCCGTACCAATTTTACAACACAGCTGAATAAGAAATTTGGTGTGAAAACAAAACCATTCCTGAACAATTGGAGGCTTTAACAGAGAGAGAGAGAGTATACCAGTGGTCACTATGTTCGGTTTAATAGGTATTTTCTTTTATAGTTCATATTCCGGATTGGGTTCATGCCTCTATCAATTTAATGGGCTGGGTTGTGGACATAAAAAGGTAAGAACTGACTGGAACCCTACAGTTCAAACTGTTGTGGCTAGATGCACAGCGGTAGGCAGAGAAAAGAGAATACCCAAAGAGAGGGGGAAGAAAAAAAGGAGAAGAGAATACAAAGTTGTGTGGTCATGTTGAACTGGATTGTGAGCTATACGGATACCTGCTTTGTTATCACAGTTGAGCCTCATAGGTTTGTCAGCCTCAAGACCCAACTCCTGGATCAACTTCTTCAGCCATAGAGCTCACAAATTCCATGAGCCATAGCTCTAAACTCTGCCTCTGCACTAGATTTGGCAGCAAGATATTGTTTCTTGCTCCTCCAAGTTACCAAATTCCCACAGATAAAAATGCAGTATTTTGATGTCGACCTCCTGTCTGTGACTGATCCTGCCTAATCTGTAGTAGTATATGCCTCTATTCTCAAATGATTGTTTCTCCTGAATAAAAATCCTTGCCCTGAGCCTGGCTCCATAAACCTGAGATTTTGATAAATTGCTTCTGTGTTACCAGTCACTAGGAGTACGCATGATCTGGATGAGCATATTGACAACATATGCAATATCTGGATGAGTGAGGGTGAAATGATCAACTTCCTAACTAGTCTTTGGTATATTCTCGCATCACCAATTAGATGTCCACTTTCCTCACCCAATTTATGATTTTTGTCGATGGGCGAGTCTAAAGGCTTATAACACAACATCTCCGTTTCACTTCTTCCTCAACATTACCAATCACCACCATCTCATATAAATACACAACGAGAGTTGCAAGCTTATCATTTGCTCTCTTAGTGAAAAAGGTATGGTCTGCTTGGATTTGACTGTATCCGTTTTTTGCCATAGCTTGTCCAAACCGATCAAACCAAGCTATTGGTGATTGTTTCTGGCCATAAAAGGCCTTTTTTAGATGGCACACCTTACCTTTTTCTGTGGGAGACTTGAATCCTAAGGGATCTCATCAAACTGATTCAAGGGCCATACCCTTTTGCTGCCAATCTAGCCTTGTCTCTCTCGATAGTGCCATGTGACTTATATTCACTGTGAACACCCTCTCTAATGACTCCATTTCCTCAAACATAGCCTCCTTTCAGTTTGGATTAGCCAAGGCCTCTTACATTCTTGGGATGACAAGGCTACAGATAGGCCAGGCTTGTGGTAGAAAAGGAATCATAAGAGACGAACTCTGCAATGTGATGGTCAGTACAATACCTTTTTCCTTTTCTGACAGCAATAGGAAGATTTAAGCCAGATGATAAGCCTGGGCAGATTTGAGGAAGGAGATGGAATATTATATGTGCTAAGAGGATGAGGATCTGAAGAAAACCAAGCCCTTCTTCACAATTGGAAACCTAAATAGGGAGAGCTTTGAAACTTTCTAATGCAGTCCTTGTATCTTAAATTCCAATTCAGAATTTAAGGCTAATTAGGCTGCTGACTGGCCCAAGTTTTAAGGTGTGTGAATTAGAGTCCAGGTAGATATTAGATTAACAAGAGTAATTGCAACAGCAATTTAAATAGGCAACGTGGGAACTAAGGTTACTGATAGAAAACAGATCTCAGATTAAGGAAGGATATCAGATTTGTATCCACAAGTTCTGCTAGCAGAAAATAGGTTAAATGTACTGACCTGTTTATAATAATCAGTTGTGGGAGTACTGCTTAATTCTTCCTGCAATTCTGACGTGGACAGTTTTAACTCCCAGAAGATACAGGGACTGAATAGACAGAATGGAAAGGAAACAAGAGAGATTGGTCGGAGGTTAGAAGAGAAAGAAAATAGAAGAAAAACAAGATGCTACAGGAGAGAGAGAGAGAACCCAAATCTTCAAACCAAAAAAATCTGATTTCATTCCATTATCAAAATCGTTGTTTGGGGGGGGGGGTTAGAAGTTTTAAATACAGACTTCTACCTAATATGGACATTGTTGAGTTTTAGGAGTAAGGGCATTTTAGTCCTATCGGGTTCTATTATGTATTAGAGTTTGATCAGCGTAGGGTAAAGGGGTATTCATGTCCCTGTGCTAATGTTGGAACTTATATATATGAAGGGCATGACCTGTGGCAGACTATTCTGGTCAGAGCCGCAGGTTAGTTCCCTATTTGGGACTAATTTGTGCTTTCGCCTCTCTCCTCTCTTCTGTCTTCTTCTCTTCTTCTTCTCTTTTCCTTCGTTGGTTTGATTGCAAGATTCTGGAATTGTAACATGGTATCAGAGCCTCTGTGATCAAATCTAGAGTTCATACATTCCTCTCTGCTGCATTTACCATGGATTAAATCACATGGAGTGATTGTTTTTGGATCGTGATATGATGTTACTGAACTAAAGATTGAAGATCTGAGATCTGTGCCACCAATATTTTGCCCTAATCGATCTTTAGCAAGGTTTTTATACCCATCATTTTTTTTATCCCTGTGGCTCTGGTAACTATTTTTGGTGATGACTATGGTGGGATCAGGTCTTGATAAATGGTACTATAAAGATCTGCATACAGGTGATTTATTATTTGCCTCTGCATCTGCAACCCTATCTTTTCTACCTTTTTGGTTCCTTATGGCTAAGACCAAAACTACCCCTGCTGCTATTACATCTCCCTCGGACAATGTGAATGTCTAGATTACCTCCATCAAGCTTAAAGGAAGTTCGAACTACCTACTTTTAGCTCAATTTGTGAAGGTTTTTATCTTATGGACAAAGATAAACTTCAATATACTACCTCTGATCCTCCTCCATTGTCTGATAAGGGATATAATGACTGATAAAGGAAAATGCATTAATTTTGAAATGGTTGTGGAATAGTATCGAAACAGATATAACTGCCAATGTCATGTTCCACATTACTGCAAAAGGGGTATGGGATGATTTGAAGGAAACATACTCTCAGGAGAAGAATATGACTCATATCTATAATATCTATGAGAAGTTATTCCAATTTCGCCAATCTGATAAGTCCCTACTAGAATACTACAGTGCTTTTAGGGGAATGGTTGAAGAAAATGTCTTCCAACCCTTGACCATAGATATTGACAAGCTAAAAGCTCAATGCAATGAATTCTTTGTTTCCAAATTCCTATCTAGCTTGAATAATGATTTGAAGGTAGTGAAGGGTCACTTACTTGTTGGCGACACTGTCCCTATACTAAATAATACCTACTAAAGATTTCAGCGTATCACATCTTCTACAAAACCTGATCAGTCCACCAAATACAATTCAGCCTTTTTTGCTAACCGTGGACTTGGTCGAGGTATTGGGGGAGGCCGTTTGTCTACTAGTTGGGGTTCTAGTGGACAACACTTTGATCGTGGAAAGCAATCTGATCGTTCTTCTTGCTAGTGCTCTTACTGTGGGAAGTCCAACCATACTGCAAAGACTTGCTGGGCAAAGCATGGCAAGTCAGAGTAGCGACCCAATTAGCCAATCATGCAGTGTCAGATGATGGTATTGACCTGGTGTGTCCAATAATACTAAACCAGGGACTTCTTTAGGAGATTCCTCTACCAGTCTTCATGATGATATCAATCAATTACTAAGGCGTTTATAGACTCTTGAGGCATCCTCTAATACATCAAATGGTGCGTCTACATCTACTACTACTTTGGCCTAAGCAGGTACATCAGCCCTTCTTACTACTACTTATACCCCCTAGATTATTGATTCAGGGGCCTCTGCTCATATAACTAGTAAGACATCCCTGTTTAAGTCATTTTCTCCCAATACCACCTCTACATCTGTTGTTCTTGAAAATGTTGCTTCGACCCCTATTTTAGGTCATAGTACTATCTCACCTACAACTTCACTTAACCTGTCCTCTGTGTTAGATGTTCCCTAATTTCCATTAAGTCTCCTTTTAGTAATTCAGTAAACTAGGTCATTAAATTTCTCACTAACTTTCTTTGCTTCTTACTGCGTTTTTCAAGATCTTCATATGAGAAAGATGATTGGTGGAGGGTGTGAAAAAGATGATTTATATTCTCTACTGTGGCACTCCTGCTTCTTTTGCTGCTACTACAGCTGTTGGGGATGTGATTCCTTTTCAATGGCACTGTCATTTAGGTTATTTGTCTTTGTCTAGGTTGAAAATTTTATTTCCTAGTTTTAAGTTTATGCTAAAATTAGAGTGTGAAGCTTATGAGTTGGGAAAGCATCACCGTGTGTCTTTCCCATCTCGCTCTATGACTCGAAGTCCGTTTGTATTTTTATTAGTTCATTCAGATGTTTGGGGTCCTTGTAGAGTCGGTAATAGATTTGGATTTCGATATTTTGTGACTTTTGTGGATGGCCACTCTCATCTTACCCAGTTGTACCTATTAAAGGATCGATCTGAATTTTTATTTGTGTTTCAGACTTTCTATAATGAAATAAAAACTCAATTTGGCATTTTAATTAAGATTTTTCATTCTGACATTGCTTTAGAGTATGTCCAAAATGATATTTCTGCTTTTTGTGCTGCCCATGGGATGATACACCAAACTAGCTGCTCTTATACCCCTCAACAAAATGGGGTGGTTGTGCGCAAAAATCGGCTCTCCTCGAGGTAGCACGAGCAATTATATTTCATATACATGTTCCGAAAAAATTTTGGTGTGATGGGGCTTTAAGTGCCTGTCATTTAATTAATCGCATGTCATCTTTGGTTCTTCTGACCGGTCTCCTTTTTCTATTGTTTTTCCTAACTTGCCAAGTTTTTCGGTTCCTCGTGTTTTTGGCTATGTTTGTTTTGTTCACAACTTGCATGCTCCGTCTGATAAGTTATGTCCTAGGTCCACTAAATGCATCTTTTTAGGTTATTCCCATACTCAGAAATGGTACAAGTGCTATGATCCAGTCACTCACCAAAATTTTGTTATGCTGATGTGTCCTTCTTTGAAGGCACACCATTTTTTTCTTCCCAGGCATCCCGGTCTGGGACTGAGTGGACTTCTCCAGGTCCACCTCCTATCCCTACTCCCATTCCATTTCCTGATGTCCCTAGTACCAGTGTCACACCTCCTCTACAGGTTTATCAGAGCAAGAAGAAGCTCAGCTAGCCCAGTGTCGATACCGTTACTCCAGCTGATTGGCTCCCTCCACTCCCGCCCTCCTCTGGTGAAGCTCCCATCCCTCTTATTCCTGATGACTTACCGATCGCTCATCGTAAAAGTATATGCACTTGCACTAAAAAATCTATGGTTGTGTATCCTATTGATAAATTTGTTTCCGTGTCTCATCTTCCATCAACTATCCATAGTCTTGCATTGCTTCTTTCTACTCATGCCATTCCCAAATCTCATGTTGACGCCTTGAGTATCCTTGGATGGAAATTTGCCATGGATGTAGAAATGGATGCTCTCTTGAATCGTGCCATCTGGAGCCTGATAGATTTATCTCCTGGTAAGGACTTGGTGAAGTGTCGTTGGGTTTACACTATTACGTATCATTCGGATGGCTCTGTTGAGCGGTTGAAAGCCCATTTGGTTGCCAAAGGGTATACTCAGACATATGGGGTTGATTATTTTGAGATATTCTCTCATGTTGCTCGGCTGAACTCTGTTCGCATCCTTATTTATCTTGTTGTTAACTATGATTGGCCATTGTTTCAGTTGGACATCAAGAATGCATTTATATATGGTGACTTGTAGGAAGAAGTGTATATGGAGCAACCTCTTGGGTATGTTTCCCAAGGGTAGAATAGAAGTCGAGTTTGTCGTTTACACAAGGCTATTTATGGACTTAAATAGTCCCCTCGGGCATGGTTTGACAAATTTAATACTACTGTGGTAACTTGTGGGTTTTCCTAATGTTATTCTGATCACTCTATATTTGTTCATCACAGGGGTAATAAATTGGTTGTCTTAGTGGTTTATGTAGATGATATTATCCTCACTGGTAATGATGAGGCAGGAATTTCTGAAGTTAAAAACTACTTACAACACTTTCAGACCAAAGACTTAGGTCAGCTTCACTATTTTCTCGGAATTGAAGTGGTTAGATGCAAGAAGGGGATCAGTTTATCTCAAAGGAAGTATATGTTGAATCTTCTATCTGATACTGATATGCTTGTATCTAGACCTGTGGAATATCCCTATGGATCCTCACTAGAAGTTTGGTGTTAGTGATGGTGAACTTCTCCAGGATGTGCATCAGTACAGGAGTTTAGTTGGCAAGTTGATATATCTCATGGTCACAAGACCTGACATTTCTTATTCTATTGGAGTCCTTAGTCAGTTCATGCAATCTCCTCAGTAAGCACATTGGGATGCAACTATTCGTGTTCTTCGGTATTTAAAGGGGGCTCCTGGTAAAGGGTTGATCTATTGGCCTAATCGGCATATAGATTTGGTTGGCTACTCCGATGCTAATTGGGCTGGCTCTGCTAGTGATCGTAGGTTCACTATAGGTTATTGTACCTTTGTTGGAGGTAATCTGGTTAAATGGTGAAGTACTACCAGTGCCGGCCCGGTGATGCAGATCAAAGCTTGAAGAAGAAAACAAAAAAAGAGTCAGAAATTACTGTTCATGAACACTGTTCATGCAAACATTAACTCAGAAATTACTGTTTATGAAACACTGTTCACGTGAACAGTACGTGTGTTACTGTTACGTGAATAGTAAAGTGGTTCTATATTTCATATTTCAGTTTCCTATTTAGTTTAGTTAGTTTCTATTTACTTTGTGAGCAAGGTCAAGTTAGTTTCTTATTTTTTTAGTCAAAGGAGTTTCTATCTTGTAACTTAGATTAGTTTCCTTTTGTGTTTAATTGTTAGTTTCTAATTTATTCTTGGTTGGTTAGCAAGTTAGACACAAATTAGAAAGTCCTATTTCAGCCCATTAGTTTCCTTTTTTATTGTGTCTTTATGTCCAAGCAATGTAAGGCTATTTAAAGCCCATCAATTATAATAAGAAGAGAGATTTTTTAGTTAAACAAAAGATGGCTTATGCTATTGTGTTGTGGCATGCGGTTGGGTGAGATGAGATACCCTAGGTGAGATGCCTAAACTTAAGGGGTGAGATGCCCAAAACCTAACCTTCTTCTTCCCTCTTCTCAACCCTCCATCGAATTCTCCTTTTGTTTTCATATTTTCCTTTTATTTGTTTGCTGTGAGAGAGTGTTTGAGAGCTAGAACCAAGCCTATTGGAGAACATCTTCTCTATTCAGCCAGAATTTTAAATCCTGCCTGGGATTAGGATCACTTGTGATTTTAGTTCTACATTAACCCTGGACCTTGGAGTTTTAAGTATTTCATATCTAGATGTGGGAAGGCAGTGTTTTGTGTCTTTCAGTGATCTTATCTAGTTGTTTTTTTTCCCATTATCCACTACTTTCTTGATTTCTTTTTCTTAACTATGTTTTTTCTTTTTATTTGCATTCGGTCATGAACCATCAGTGACATGGAAAATTTTCTTGTCTATATGATATGCAGGTCAAAATTCAATGCCTTACACCAAGAGCAAGAGTCAGGTTTTCAGTTTACGGTGGAAGTTCTCTACCATTATTTCAGAATTTTATGTTTTCCATATGATTGTTAAGAGTCGGTGTGTATTTTCAGGGATGAGCAGCGGAAAGAACCAAATTCCCACCCAGAGGACCTGAATGCAGACTATGATGACATGGACAACAAGTCAGATGGGTCTGATTATACATTCCGTCAGAGTTTCGGGTCTTCCTCTAGTAATAATTTGGGCATCACTTCTCATCCAGGAGATCTTGGTAGCAGGGTCTGGTTATTATACTCTTGATGACTTTATATATGTTGCATTGATGAAAGTTGAACTATTAGCATTTATGAATTCTATAGTCAGTGTGCTTTTCGTAATCATGTATGGTATGTTTATTTTTAAATATTCTAACATGATGTAAGTAATAAGCACGTAGTTTTACTTCTAAGTTCTTTTTAAAGTCTGGGATTTCTGGCTTCCAGCCACAAAACTGTTGAAATTTTCTGTAGTTTGTCTCTGCATATGGCACAGAATTGTGAGGTTTGGGGTGGCATCTTATGTTGTTGGTTGTTGTTGATGTATACATTGATACTGCCCCTCCCTAATAGTTCGAGCTTTTAGGAGAAACAGTAGCCAACATAGTATCTGAGCTTGGAGTTCAAATGTTCAACTCTTGGGATTTTCCCGACATTTCTTATCCCTCGGTGCCATGCGAAGGAAATGTTTTATGAGGTCCACATGTAGGGACCATGGGATCTTGGCCTGCATGTACAAGGCAAGTGTTGATGTATTGACGCTGCCCTTCCTTAACAGTTCGAGCTTTTAGGCAAAACGGTAGCATAAATAATCTAGAAAAGCACAACCCCTAAAGTGCTTGAGAACGCATATCTAAAAGCATAAATAATCTGGAAAAACAAAAAAGAGAAAAAGACATACAACAACTCTTGTTCAATGTATGATCTTGTTAGAGTTATGTCACAGGTAGTTTAGGGGCTGGTTTATTGACATGCCTTACATTGTAATTTTTCTTTTTTATCTTTACCCCTCTAGGAGGTGTATGTAATTTTTGAATTATATTTTGTAATCCAACACAGGTGGGGAGAGCTCTCTCTCCCACGTGATTGCAACCATTCTTTCATTTCTCTATCTCATCTTCACCTGTCTTCCTCTTGTCTCTCCCCTTCTTCCCTCTTCTCTCTTACCTTGATCCTTGCTCATTTTGACTTGGTATCAGAGGTTTGGAGGTTCGAGAGTCAACCAGCAGTTTTCCCTCATCCTTTGTGTCTCTCTTAGAACCTAGAAAAGTAAGGGGGTCCAATAGAGACTATACAATATAAGAGGACTCAACTAGAAGCCCTAATGGAGTTCCATCATTGTGTAGAAGACTCATTTGAAGGAGGTTGCTGGCTGTGAAGATTCAAAAAGGGGGAAAAAAAAAAGAGCAGGTACTGCCAGCAGTACCTTGCCCTTCTCTTTTCTCTCTCATTTGGCCTCGGTTACAACTGAGGCTAGGCTTGTTGGAGTCGCCTAGGGGGTTACTATCCTTACCCCATAGCCTGGTTTTTTGAAAGTTCAAGTTGTTGGTTCACAACTTGATCTCCCACAGTGTACCACCAGGTACTGCCAACTTGCTCTTGTTTCTTCTTTTTTCTCACCCAAATTGCTTGTGTGGTGCTTTTGTTTGATGGATGTTGGTAAGATACCTCAGTTAGGTCTTATGAGTTGCCCTTGGATGATTTTTTTACCTTGAAATGAGTATGTGATGTCAGTTTCATCAAGTTTTGTGATTTGCCCTATTGTTGGATTTTCATTCCGAGTACTGGGAATGAGTTTTTTCTTTGGGTAGAGTGTACTCCCCATTTGTTTTGGATATCCAACCTTTTTTTAAAGTGTTTTCATACATCATGTCCGAGGTTAGTGGACCTATGGAAGCTTTGGTTGGTGGTTCAAGTGGTGTCAATCCCACTTAGTTACATTTGACAATCCCAATACTCGGATATCTATTGCGAAGTTGGACAACAACAACTGCTTGGATTGGTCACATTCTATGAAGTTGTCCCTATGTAGTCGGGGGAAGTTGGGGTGCATTACTAGTACCATCAAGGCTCCTCTTCTCAATGATCCCAAATAACAGAAATAGGAGACTGAAAACTCAACCATGATGACTTAGTTGATTTTTCTATGAAGTCGGAGATTGGCAAAGGATTTATGAGAAAATAAACTGCCAATGATATTGGGACAATGTTTCTAAGACCTTTGATCAAGAAAGTGACTTGGCTAAGGTATATTAGCTTCTCTAGAAAGTCATTAGTATGAAGCAGGGAGATTGGACTATTTCTGAGTATTATAATACTATCATGATCTCTAGGAAGAATATGATCATTATAGGGACCTACAACTATCCAACCTGAAAGATGAAGCTATGGTTTACCGAACTTTTGAAAAGGAACGTATTCTTATTCTACTTGGTGGCTTGGCCCAGAGTATGATCCAATCCGGGTACAAATCTTGGGCCAGTCTTCGCTTCTATCACTAGATGAGGTGTGTAGCTACTTGCAGAGTGAGGAGACTCAGAGTGTAGCCATAGAACCTGTATCCTCCTATGAGTGGTCTGCTCTTTCTTCTAGCACCTATAGAGATTGGCGTGGTGGTGATGCGAGAGGCTAAATACCACCTCATGGAGATGATAGAGATGAACTCAGATGTGATCATTGAGGGAAACCTGGGCACACTAAAGAGATGTGTTGGGTACTTCATGGTACATGTGGTGGTCATACTAGTGTGCGTGGTGGCCGCAGTGGGGGAGCTAAAGCACACTCTGTGCGGACTGAGACTGATACATGGGGTACTCACCTAGCATCCAGACTAAGCACACATTCCTTATAAGGGAGGAGATTGCAGCATTTCTCAAGGTCATGTCACAACTTGGTAGCTCATCATCTTCTCCTGTAGTACTAGATTTCTTAGCTTCAGCTTTATAGGCCTCACAATTGCCTCTTCCATAGCTCCTTGTTGAGTTATTGATTCTGGTACCACTAATCACATGACTGGTATAACCCACTATTATGATTCCTACTCCATTTGTTCTGATAGGGATAAGGTCAAAGTGGCTAATGACTCCCTTTCCTCCATTTCTGGTTAAGGGCAATATTCCTGTTACTTCTTCCATTTCCTTAAACTATGTTCTTTATGTCCCTAACTTTGCTACTAATCTCTTATTTGTGAATCACCTAATTAAATCCTTAAATTTGTGTATCACATTTTTCACTTTTCATAGTCTCTTCTGGGATTTGGTGACGAAAAGATTATTGGTAGTGGTTGTGAGGAGAAAGGGCTCTATCTACTTGAACCTTGACCATTTTGTTGGTCCACAACTCAATCTTATGTGTGGATCCTTAATGACAGCAATTTTGTGATACTTTGGCATCAACATTTGAGCTTTCCCTCTTTTGTTGTTATAAGGAGACAATTACCTCATTTATTTACTTCTTTTTCTTCTTCTCGTGTCTTCACTTGTGAACCATGTATGCCAAACATTGTTGTTCCTCTTATCCTTATCATGGTAATATATACGAGGTTCCTTTTCATATTATGCAGACTGATGTTTGGGGGTCCTCTCCTACTACCTCTTTATTTGGCTATCGCTACTTTGTTTCATTTGCTGTTGATTTTTCTCATAGCACTTGGACTATTTTGATGAAGCATAGGAGTGACGTTTATGATGCCTTCAAAATTTTTATCAGATGATTTGTGCTTAGTTTGACACCAAATTAAAGTTTTTTGTTCAAATAAGGGGGAAGTATATGTATAGTGGCCTTCAAGAATTCTTTACTAACAATGGCATTATCCATCAGATGGGTTGTGTTGACACACCCCAATAGAATAGGGTGGTTGAGAGGAAAAATCACCACATTTTGGAAGTCCATAGGAATCTTCTATTTGTCTTGCATATTCCTAAAACTTTTTGGTCTGATGCTCTTCTTACTGCTGCTATTTTGATTAACTACATACCTACAAAACTTTTTAGTTCCAATACTCCTTTGGAAACCTTTTCTCCTTAGTCTTTTGCTTTCTCTCCTTCCCCCACGGTCTTTTGGTGTGTTTGTTATGTCCATATTAATAAATCTTCTCGGGATAAGCTTGACCCTAAGGCTGTCAACTACCTTTTTCTTGGGTACTAATCCACTACCAAGGGTTACAAGTGCTACCATCCTTCTTCTTGAAGGCGGCTTCTCTCCAAAGATGTCACCTTCCTTGAGTTTGTGCCTTTCTTTGCTTCTTATTAGCATGGTCTTTAGGTGGAGAATATTGGGAATGAAAAGGTTGCTGATGTCATTCCATTTCTTCCACCCTTGCCTATTCCTCCTTTTATACTTGATATTGGGAAACACAAAGAGGATATTGGTGATCATTCAGGTGGTGGTTCAAGCAATGAGACGAGTTATTTGTATCCAAAAAGAAGGGAAAGAAGACCTACCAAGAGTCCTGTTTGGATCCACATCCTGAGATCCACCTTCCTCAATTAGGTAACATCACTTCTCCTTCATCTTGGTTAGACCTTCCTATTGCTGTTAGAAAGGGAAAGAGAGCTTGCACTAATCTTATAGCCCAATATGTTTCCTTTGATGCTCTTTCTGCTGTAGGTGTTACTTTTGTTATTTCCCTTTCTTCTATTCCATTCCCAAGAATGTCGCTGAAGCTATGTCTGACCTAAAGTGGAAGTAAGCCATGCATAAGGAAATGATGGTACTTGAGAAAAACTGTACTTGGAAACTGGTTGATCTTCTTAGGGGAGAGTTCCAGTTGCATGGAGGTGGGTCTACACAATCAGTACTGATCATATGGTGTCACTGAGAGGTACATGACAAGGTTGGTAGCCAAAAGGTACAATTAGGTGTATAGGATTGACTATCAGGAGACATTTGATCCTATGGCTAAGCACAATTCTATAAGGTTCCTCTTATCATTGGCAGCTACTAGCGATTGGCCCTTGTATCAGTTGGATGTGAAGAATGATTTTCTCCATGGTGAGTTAGAGGAGGTGTACATGCAACTTTCACTTGGATTCAAGTTTCCTTCAGCCAAGGGGAAAGTGTGCCTCCTCAAGAAGGGAATCATTTGCCAAAGAAAGTTCGTCTTGGACCTTGTTGAAAGAAACAAGGATGTTGAGTTGCAAACCTGCAAATTCTTCTATTGAGAAGAATCATAAGCTAGGAGAAGATTGTGGTCCTTCCCTTGATGTAGGGAAATACCAAACACTAGTGAGGAAGCTTATCTATCTTTTTTACTCACCCAAATGTCACTTATGTAATAGGAGTGGTGAGCCAGTTCATGCATGCCCCCAAGAGTGGGCACTTTGATGCTATTACCGCATCCTCAAATACTTGAAGTCCTCCTCAAAGAAAGGAATATTGTCTGCCAAGCACAACCACATGAGAATAGAAGGCTACACAGATGCCAATTGGGCTGGATCCATCTTAGACAGACGGTCTACATCGGGTTATTGCACATTTGTGGGAGGTAACTTCGTTACATGGAAAAGTAAAAAATAGTCTGTTGTGGCTAGATCAAGTGCAGGGGTAGAATTTAGGGCAATGGCTCATGGACTTTGTGAACCCCTATGTTTAGACAATTGGTCCAGGAGTCGGGGTTTGACACTAAAGGACCTATGCGGCTCTACTGTGATAACAAAGCAGCTATAAGTATTGCTCACAGTTCCATGTAGCATGACACAATAAAGCACATTGAAGTAGACCGGCACTTCATTAAGTAGAAGATTGATTTTTTTTGCTGCATTTGCACCCCTTTTTTGAAGACAGGTGATCAATTGGCAGACATCTTCATCAAAGGGCTCATCTCTCAGAAATTTAGTACTATTTTATACAAGTTGGGAATGCATGACATTAATTCTTCAACTTGAGGAGTGTTATAGTTATGTAACAAGGGTAGTTTAGGGACTGGTTTATTGACATGTTGTCTTATATTTTAATTTTTCCTTTTTACCTTTTAATCCCCTAGGGAGGTGTATGTAATTTCTCTATTATATTTTGTAGTCCAATATAGGTGGGAAGAGCTCTCTCTCTCTCTCTCTCTCTCTCTCTCTCTCTCTCTCTCTCTCTCTCTCACATATGATTGCAACCCTACTCTTTCTCTTAACTTCTCCTCTCTTCCTCTTGTCTCTCCCCTTCCTCCCTTTTCTCTCTTACCTTGATCCTTGCTCATTTCAACTGATCTGGTATAGCTAGCTTGCAAGTAATTCATCTTATACAGCTCTTACAATTCGCAGCATCTCAGTAACATCAACTTAAGTGAACCATACTGTATAAAAGGATTTTTTTTTTTTTTTTTTTGATAGGTAGGCCCACAAAGAAAATTGTTTTCCAACTGAGATGACCCCTTGGAGTTATAAAAGAATGATTTGTTTCATAGCCACATCAATGTGGTGATGCAATATTCAAATTAAAAACCAATATTCATCCCAAAAAAAAAACTGAAGACAAATACAATGACATGCTTCATAGGAGTGATTTCATGTGTGCTACTGCTTAAATCTCTTAATACATAGGTTAAGTTATTCAGTATCTCATCATATATACAGTATATCAGAATCTGTTTTTCACCGCTTACGGAGAAATGGTTAGCGCCTCTCTCTCTCTCTCTCTCTCTCTCTCTCTCTCTCTCACACACACACACACACACACGCACGCACTCACTCGGGTGCATATGCGTAAGCGCTCCCGCACGTTTGCTCACTTGCACTTGATTATTCACTCATTCGCTCTTTTCCTTCCATTTTTATGACGCTGATTAATAGGTTATTAGCAAGAGGTTTTGCATTGTGTAGTCTACATATGCACGTATTCTTATATGCCTTGGCAGTTCCTTCTGTACTTTCTAGCCTCCTTTTTATTCACTCGTAGCTAAGAATACTTCCTCTTATTTCTCAGGACCCAAGTTTCTCTGCATCAGGGTCACGCCATAGCTCTGATTCCGCTGAAGGTTCAATAGGCAGGACAAATTTTTCACCTAGGAACAGCTTAACTGCTGATGTGTATAATGTAATTGGCAGACAAGATTCAAATGGATCTTCTATTGATGATCATTCTCAATCAAATCATGCTTCCCTTAATTCAAAGGTGACAAGTTCAGGCAGCAATCTAAAGAATCAGAGCCCAGAGTTGTGGCAAAGCTCTTCACATGTTCAAGCTACACCGTCCTTGAGGAATGCTGGTTCTTCTAAAGATGTGGAAGCTGCAGAAGATACAATTAAAGAGCTCCGTTCTGAAGCTAGGATGTGGGAGAGAAATGCTCGAAAGCTAATGCAAGATCTGGAAATATTGAAGAAGGAATTCTCTGACCAGTCAATGCACCAGGCAGATCTGGATGTGGAGCTTTCAGCAGCATATGCTGAGCGTGATGGCTTGAAGCAGGAAATCGAACAACTTAAAGTGTTGTTAGAGGAATCTATGGTGAAACAAACATCTGCTGAAAATTCTAAAATTCAATCAAAAGGCATGTCCCATATTCAAAAGGAATTGGAAGATGAGATCAAGTTTCATCAAGAGTCCAATGCTGAATTGGCTCTACAATTGAAGAAAACACAAGAATCTAATATTGAGCTTGTTTCTATTCTTCAGGAACTAGAAGAGACCATAGAGATACAAAGATTGGAAATAGGTAATCTTTCAGCACTGAAGTCGAAGTTAAATGATCTGGAGAACTGTAGCCAAGACAATGAAGAGAAAGAAGGACAAAATTCAAATATGGAAGGTAGCAATGTTGAAATCACGCTCAAATCCCATGAAGCAGGGGCAGAGGATGAGTTGAAATTGGTATTCCAGCTGAAAGAGTTGCAGGAATCACAGAAGAGTTTGCAAACAGCTGTTGAATTATTGGAAAAGGTCGTGGAGGACAAAAACCAGGAGATCGAGGTTGAACGAAGCCTGAGGCACCAAATGTTACTCAATGCTGAGGCTAATTGGAGGCATCAGCTATCTGCAAAAGAAGAACGCATCCTCAATTTAGAAGCAAAATTATCTGATTCACTCAATTCTCAATGTTCAGAGAATATAGAGGTTGTCAATGGATCCAACCTTGATCTGCTCAAAGAAATTGAAGCCTTAAAAGCAAAAGTGCAGGAACTAGAGAGGGACTGCAATGAGCTTACGGATGAAAACCTGGAGCTTCTACTTGAGCTCAAAGAATCAAAAAAAGATCTTCAGACTGAAGGCAATTTGGTCCATTCTTTGCCTAGTGAAGCTAATGTTTCTGCCAATGCATCTGAGTCTGAAGTCAGTGATATTAAAACTCAAATATTCAAGCTGGAACAGGGGATGAATAGAGAAATGGGAAATGATGGTGTTGCAAACAAACACTTACAAAACCAATTGTTAGATTTTCAGAAGAAATGTAATGATCTGGAGCTTCAGTTGCAATCTTTTAAGGATAAAGAATGTGATCTTGATGCCCAACTCCAAAAGAGCCAAGAGAAAGTCGAAAAGCAAGAAATGAAAATTGCTGCATTGCAGAGGCAGTTAGTCAGCTCCCAAGCAGTAAAAATAGACAGAGAGGATCAGCTTACTGTTCCATCTACAAAAAAGTTTGAATCAAATGGTGAGATAGAAATGCCTACAATATTTTCTGAATTATTTGCGCAGCTTCAGTTGGCTCTGGCTCATATTCAGAAGCTAAAGGACAACTTTTGTCTTGTAAATACTGAATGTGAAAATGCTCTTAATAATTCAAAGGATCTGAACTGTATACATGTCATCACTCAGAAGGAGCAGCCTGAGCTTATCTTAAATGATTTTGTCAAGCTGAATAAATTATTGGAAGAAGAGATTAGCAAGTTTGAGGAAGTACTTCATCATAATGAAGCGGAGAGCAAGGAAATAAGTGAAAATGTTACTGATGCTCTGAAGAAGCTGGACATTTATGATTCAAAGGAAAATACACTTGACAAGGAAGATGAATCAGAGGCTCTAAGATGTTCTAAGAGTGAGTTAGAATCACAGGTTTCCAATCTTCAGAAAGAAAAATGTCATTTGGAGGAGAGCATGGAGGCCTTGCTAAGAGAAAGCAGTATTACCTCTAAAAGTCTGGATGATGCAAGAAATGATCTGATGGTGCTCAGCATCAGTTTGGAATCCCATGTTTCTGCCAATAAGATTCTTGAAAAGAAATTGTTGGAGCTAGAAAGTGGAAAATCTGAACTGGAGCTCCATCTATCTGAGCTGGAAGAAGAGAACATACAGTTGTCAGAGCGGATATCTGGTTTAGAAGCACAACTGAGGTATTTGACGAATGAAAGGGAGTCCAGCCGATTGGAACTGGAAAATTCTAAAGCATTTTCTTTTAGTCTCCAGGATGAGATTGGAAAACTGGGGGTTGAGATGGAGGCACAAAAATTGGATCTAAAACAAAAATTGCAGGACATGCAGAAGCATTGGTCAGAAGCTCAAGAGGAGTGTGAATATCTGAAGAGAGCAAATCCAAAATTACAGTCCACAGCTGAAAATCTCATTGAAGAATGCAGTTCTCTTCAGAAATTGAATGGGGAACTACGGAATCAGAAACTGGAGTTGCATGAACGTTGTACAAATTTGGAGACTGAACTGAGGGAATCACAAAAGAGATTTTTTGATTGCCTTAAAAAAGTTGAACTTTTAGAGGAAACTTTGTCTTCAATGCAGGTGGATATTGCCTCAAAAGAGAAGTTCCTAATGTCAGAACTTGATGATCTTCTTCGTGAAAACAAGGAACATAAAGAGAAACTTATGGGAGAGAGCTTGTTAAATCAGATGTATTTAGAGAAGAAGATTGAAGTTGAGAACCTCCAAAGAGAGGTTGCACATCTCACTGAACAGATATCTGCATCTCCTGATGAAAGAGATGGAATAGCTTCAGATGCAGTACTTGAAGTATCCAGTTTACGTTTGGATAAAGCCAAACTGGAAATAGTTATTCAGGAAGCCCAAGCTAGAATTAAATTGACTGAGGATGAATTAGAAACCCTTCGAGCAGAATCAGAAGCTAAGGTAGAAAGCTTGATTTTTGAACTATCTGCTTCAACACAAAATCAGGAACTGCTGATGGCTGACAATGAAAAACTCCTTCGATCATTGCAAGATGCAATAGCTAGTGAAGATAAGCTTAAAAGCAATGTAAACATGCTTGAAAGAAAACTTTCAGCTTCTGAATATGAAAAGCAACAAGTAGTGGAAGAAATTACTACCCTGAAGGTCCAGTTGCAGAAAATTGGACATCTTCAGGAAGAAGTCTTGGCTCTTAAGAGCTCACGCAATGAAACTAAGTTTGAAAAGGAGAAATTGGAAGCTTCATTGCAGTTACTGTCTGAAGACTGTGAAGAACTGAAGGCAGAAAGAGTCTCATTTCTTGAGAAAATTTCTAGTATACAAAATGCTGTGTCCGAATTAGAGGATTGCAGACGTGCAAAGGTTGCCCTTGAAGAAAAGCTTCTGCGTCTTGAAGGTGATCTGACTGCCAGAGAAGCATTATGTGCCCATGATGCTGAGCTGAAAAATGAGCTTAGCCGCCTTAAAAGAGCAAATAGCCAATTTCAGCGGAAGATACAGCTCCTTGAAGTAGAGAAAGAAGAGTACCTGAAGAAATCTCAAACCCTTGAAGAGGAACTACAGCTGAAGAAAGAAAAAAAGCATGGTCAAAGTGAGTCCAAATCAGGATCTTCCATGTCCGATACCATAGCTTTTCCAACATGTGGAGAATTGGAGCTCCAGAAGGTCTGCACCAGCTATCTATTCATATATCGAATATACTTCTTTTTTATGAGAAAGAATCATTGCATGTACGTTTGGCTATTATAGATTCAGTTACCTTAGAAATCTGATTTGTCTCCTAATATCTATATTGACAGGATGAAATGGGAAACAATACCCAGCACCAAGAAATCTGGACGCCATCTCTGAAGACTAGTCCAATGCAAGAGCTTCCAGAACATCAACAGAATCTCAATGGAAATCAATATGAGAGAGAGGTATACATCACCGCCATATCCAATGACCTGAACACTGGACCAATCTGGATGTTCAGACTGGCTGGACTTTAGTCCGAGTGTGTCTTTTTGGTTTACTATGGAAATTGACCACAGCACTTAAAAGAACAACAACTATTCCAATGTCATTTTATGGAAATTGTTTAACCCAAGCAGTTTTTATTACATTTTCAATGTTCTGAATACCTTACATAATAACTGGTTTTTAATTGTCATTCATAGTTTTAAAGTTTGAAAACTTCTCCATCCTTTCTATGGAATTAATCTACATTTAATAAGATAAATAATTGGTAGTAATTCACTACTATGTTAATCCAAAAATAATGATAACCATTCTTTTTCTTCCTTTGGGTTCAATTGACAAGTATTTGGTTCTCCATAATGGCAATGGTGGAACAGGTATATATAATATGTTGTTCTTCCTGATTTATTAGTTCTACCTACTTTGACCGAATAGTCGAACAAAGTTGGCTCTATCTTGGGTAGAATTTTTAAAAATTTATATTTTGTTCACTGCATTCACTTTTTGTCCTTTCAACTAACAGTTGGCATGCTTGAGATACTTGGGTTGGAAGATGTGGTCCCAAAGTGGAGTCTGAATCCTTTTTTTTTTTTTTTTTTAACAATGATACGAGTCCTGAATCTTTTACTATTTGATATTTTTTTTTTTTTTTTGGTTCTCTTTCTGTTTGTTTTCAGTGTGATGGCTTTCATCGTGATCATAGTGGAAGTCCTCAGGATAGAGAAGTTAATCTTGTATTAAAGATCCAAGTGCTTGAGAATGAACTTGCGGAGGCTTTGGAGGCAAATGAAATGTATAAAGTACAGCTTAGGAGGTACTTATGTTCATTTTCTTGGTCTTCTTATCATTGTGTCAGTAGAATTAGCATGAAGAACTTGCTGTTTCTCTTGGTAGAATCAACAGAAAAGTCTTTTGTGTCCCTTGTGTGCCAAAATAGTTTCCTCTTCGTTTCTCATAACAATTTTATTAGGATGAACCTGGGTTTCAAGAATGGGTGAAACTCCTATTTTAGTATATGGTACAGAACATATAGAATTATAAACTGTGAGAACATGAAAATTTTTATTGAGCAAGGAGGAATTCTAAGGACATTTAACACCCCATTTGATGCATGTATCTGACTGAGAGTTCATATCCATTATGTCATTTAGGTTGTTATCTGAAGGGGAAAATGGTCATACAGATGCTCCCAAGCAATTAACAGCTGTAGGTGAGATCTTACAGAAAGAAGGATTTGAGCAGAAGGCATCATTGCTCGAGGCAGAGTTGAAAGAAATTCGTGAGCGCTACTTCCACATGAGCATCAGATACGCAGAGGTAGAAGCTCAGCGTGAGGAACTTGTGATAGAACTCAAGACTCTCAAAAATGGAAGGCGATGGTTCTCATGAGTCCAGGACCTTACTGGGTCAGTTTTCTTACTCCATCTCTTGTAACTCATCTAACTCAAAGTTCTGTTTTTGCCTTTTCCTTTTTTACAATCTCAATTCTCATACATATCTAAGAGGAACAATATGTGGTCAAACAGGAGGGTAGAGAATTTTTAGCCGGGGGAAATATGCTTGTAAAGTGAAATGGGTCAATTCAAAATCACAAATGTTATTCTGAATTATGTAATAATTTTGCTATATATGGCATGATTTTATGTAATTAAAGCAATAAGAAAAAAAAAATTCAAATTTCCAGTACTACATCTCTCATCAAGTTATGGGTGATTGAATACTATTGGGAACCAAATAGCATGGGAGGTAGATATGACCAATTTGATAGTCTGAAACATGAATCCATGACCCTAAAATTGCAATAAAGAAAGAGACTCAGAGAATGGTAGAGGCAAATAGAGCTTTTGCAAATTTCCGTTGGTCATGAAAATTTGGTTATTTACTTGAAGAACCTGGCCTCTGTATAAAACTAGAATCCCTCTGTTACAATCTTATATTAAATGGTTGATTGCTAGAGATCGAAATACCACTTTTTCCTGCACCGTTACGTCTAGGCGAAGGCATATGAAATGTATTGCTAAATGAAAGATTGCTCAGGCTGCTAGATAACACTGATAAACTAGGTTTGACCTCTCATATTCTCTCCTATTTTGGTAGTATGTTACCTTCCTCTAATCCGGATGGTATTGACTCTTTTCTTGACTGTGTTTCCCCAAGAAGTTCAAGGGAGGAGAATAACTTGTATTTTTTACCTCTCTTGAGATTAAACAAGCATTTTTTTCAGTATGATTGGGATGTAGTTGGCTCTTCCAAATGAATGCCAAAAAATTCGTTTAAATAGTTGAGCCAAACGAACCTGTTTTTTGGCATTCGTTTGAGCTCAGTCCGGAATGCATTTGAAACGGCCAAAAAACGGTTTCACATTTTAAACATGTGTTTAACTAATTATGGACTGGGATGGGCTAATCCCATTGAGGTTGGTTTATGGCAAACAACAAGAAACACTCCTCTCTCACACCCTCTCCTCACCAAACTCAAGACGTCAAGTATTGGTACATCAAACTCATAATGCCTAATTACAACAATAAGGACTTCTCAAGTCATGAGACCAATCGTAAGCTATTGATGAGAATTTTGTTCCACAAACATCTATCATTTTTCGTTTCAATTTTCGCTATTACTAGTTACTTTACTAACGACAGGTATCTAGGCCTTCGGCCTGACTAGTCCTGCGGGCCCATACTGACCTCACAACCACATGGACTGGGACATACTGCGGTTAAATGAGTTTCACTAAAAGTTGTGAAGAACACTAAACACCTTCATGTGAGTGGCTAGAAACCTTAGGGCCCGTTTGATAACGTTTCTTTTTTAAGAAACGACAGAAACATAAATTTCTGTTTCTAGAAAGAGAAACGGAATTGAAAGGTGTTTGATAAGTCACGTTTCTAGAATTTCTAGAAGTCACGAGTCATTTCTAGAAACGGCGAAACAAGTTCTACGTGTTTCGCCTGGGTCATTTCTTGAACCGTAAATAGGTAGAAATTTCTATTTCTATTTCTGAAAACAAGTGAAACAAAATAGTTTTATCAAACGTTTTTTGTTCCGTTTCTATTATTTCTTGATACATAAACGGCAGAAATCCGTTTCTTGAAACGTTATCAAATGGGCCCTTAGTGTTGCTCAAAGAAGATCAACGTTATCAAATGGGCCCTTAGTGTTGCTCAAAGAAGATCCCCCAAGCCCCAACCCTATAGTCTTGGTGTTGTGTCCAACATTAATAAGGAGGTCTAGGATTTAAATCTTCTTCATTCTAGAGATTTGGATTCATGTCCACCTTTGCTCTGGTGTTTCCCTAGTCTGAATATCAAAGGCTTATACCAAGCACATCCTGCATTATTGTTAGTGAGGGGAGTTTTATGGCAAATTCTCAGAAGACGGATTGGACAGTCATTATCTTCCTAAATGATTCTTATATATGTGTTTCCTTAAGTTCTGAATTTGCAACGAGCGCACAGGAATCTAAGGTCAAAGGAATCCTCAAGGGAGTGCAGTAGGCGTAGCAATTAGGTTTCACTACCGCCACAGTTTGGACTAATTGTGAGAATATCGCCAAGTCATTTCGGTAAAGGTGTCAATTTGGGACTAAAACCGAGAACCATCTCTCAACCATCCCACTAGAACCCAATATCGGAATGTCCCAATTATTAATGAGACGGTATTGGGATCTGATTTTAATACCGTATAATAACTAGGACTTGACGGTTCTGGGATAGGACTCCCAACAGGATCAGTATCGAAATATCAGTTAGGTATCGAATGGAACCAGAACCACTAGTATCATTTCAGAGAATATTTATTTTCTCTTGTTTGGTAATAGTACTTAAACGACATTGGGGCTTGTTTATTGGTTATCATTAATTTTTATATATTACTTTTGAGAACCTTATACATGTAAACTTAAAGAGTTTGAAGAAGTAAAATCATGAAAATTCATCATTATTTTGTACTTTTATTTGCTTTCTAAAGTAAGGCATCTTAGATCCCAAGATAATGAAAAATCTACAAAACTAATAATGAAACCATTGAAGTTCTCCTCCCTTTTTCACATAACCAGGAACCATCCATCCCGTTAGTAAACAGGACTGGGATCTAGGTTTGATCCTGTTAACTAAACAGGACGATACTAAAATTGGCACCATTGATACAGACCCATCCCGAATACCGGGAACCATCCCAGTTTACACCCTTAGTTTCAAGTTCTAAATGACACCTACACGTATACAATTGCCATTTAGATTGAAACACAGTCCCAAAATAAAAAGGGAAAAACTTCCCTAAAATGCCACAAGTGCAATCTCCCTCTCATTAATTTTTTTATTATGTTCCCACCTGCTCTACCTCCATGTAGATGACACCCTTTTAGAGATCCATTGGTGTGGCCAGATTCCTCCCCACCCTGGCAGCCTCTTCCAAATAAAAATACACTTTTTTTTTCTTTCGGCTGAGAGCCTAAGTCATC
>NW_024868272.1:0-11632 GCF_013358625.1 Macadamia integrifolia
TAAGGATATAAATATATATGGAAAGGAAAATTAGCTACCGGACGATGTGCAAATTGGTTGGTATCAAGTTGGACACAAATCTTGCAACGTTTGTATAAGTATTATTGCTAGACCTTCTTAAGTTACTGGGATTACTTTTCATATAATTTATACATATTTTAAGTTATTGAGAGTACTTTTCATATAATTTGTAGTTCTTTTAAGTTACTGAGTGTACTTATTATATATGAGATATGCCACCTCAGCTAGAATGGTGATTGCTATCAAAAGCTCATGAGTCTACATCAACCATGATAGCAACCAGCCAGCCAACGAATGGGAAGAGACATAGACCACGATATAAAGAAGATTTAAACTTATTTTACAGTACGACACTCAGAACACTCAGAGCTTTGCCTACACTCCCTTCCATTTTTACCAGAACACTGACTTAGGCATCGGAGCCTTCTTCCCGTGGTCACCCTCCGAGCCAGTTTTTTATTTGTGGTTTGCAGGTTCTATTAAGAGGGAAATTTCAGCAACTTTAGCCAAACACTCATAGATGAGAACTTTGAAAATTAGCCAAATGACACTTCCAGGTATCTCTTTGTCCCTAGGGTCACTTTACAGCCCTCAAAATCACCAATTTCATGAGTGAAAATTCTGCCTTAACATACTTTCAAATTTCTTCCTAATTTATATACTTAAACCTTATAATTCTGTAATTATAAATTTCCCACCTCCCATACTGATTTAATTGGAGCTGGACCATTATAAAAAGTATGGATGAGCCACACTCCAGCTCCAGTTCAGCTCAAGTTGAGAGCATTCTCACATGATTTCTTAAACAAAATTAGGTAAGAACTCATGTCATGCATAAAACCTAAAACTAATTAACTAAATTTACTAATCCCAACTTTAATTACTAACTTATACCATGCATGCTAAAATTCCTCCCAATTGGGGAGTTCTCAGAGATGGGTAAATGCTAAATTAAAACCCTAAACTCCTACAAAATTTAGGAATTCTTCCACTTAGTACAAAATAAGTATATAGGGACTAAATTTTAGTCCCAAATTTACTGAATTCTAACTGAGTTTGCTTCTTTCTACTTTAATTAACCTAATTCTTTTGCATTCAGTCCCAGATTCCCAAATTTTGGGTGGCTACATGCTTGAAACCCCAACTGGTTTTCATTCCTACTTAATGAAATTGTTGTACAACATATAGGGTAGCAGAATTTTATCTTATTGAGTATGTGTACAACAAAAAGAAGGTTCTAGCAGCCCAACCTAGTTGTGTGCAGCATCAACTCTATGTATAGCCAAGTAGTAGAAATCTTCCAAGCTTGAATCAGCTTTAGTTTGTAGCAATTTCAGTCCTAGAAACATATGAACTTCTGGATAGCTGCTTTGCTAAGCTCCATGTGCGTGAATTACTATCCTCAACATGATTAGTAGCAGGACAGAAGCTAACTCCAAAGATGGGTAGCAACCACCTTCTTGTACAATGATTTCCTTCCTTATAGCTTGTATAAGTAGTAGCCTTATGCAACAGCAAGAGGCTTCATCATTTAGCCTTTGCTTACACCAACAACCAGCAACAACAGTAGCAATAGGGATAGCAGTTGCAGTCCAACAACCAGTAGCAGCAGTAGCAATAGGGGCAGCAGCTGCAATCAATGTTCAACGGCCCCCCTCTCCTTCTTCTTCATCTTCTTATTGTTCCACCGTAGTATACAACAGACTAATGGAACAACAATGGCAGTTTTGGGCTTCCAAGGTTCAACCCTAAGGGTCGTTAGGACCCGATTGGCAGAACCAGTAGCAATATGTGTTACACCCGTGCTCTAATCTGGTCTAATTTGAACTATTGTGATAGGCCTCGGATCGGAGATCAAAAGTATGACTGGGTTTTGGCTCGTGGCTGCATATTACCGAAGGGTTTGAGATGACCCCACATATTTGTGCATTTCATGCCTCTCTAACTAGAGGGGATTCATACCTTCTGATCTTAGACGGTAAGTGACCTGACTCCCCACACTTGATTTTCGGCATGCATCATGATTGTCGAAAAGCATTTGGCATGCCCGAGGGCAACCACCCATGCGAGACCAACCCTAGGATAGCAAGTTGTCAAGACAACAGGCTGTCTTGACCACCAGAAATAAGCCATCGGAAGCAGCCTGGGCATGAATCCGATGCCTATTTCTGGTGGGTCCACTGGCTACTGTCAAGGTTCGGATGCCTGTGGGTCCCACCAATCGCATCGTAAATGGTTCCAGATGATCCCGAATCATCCTCCACATCTTCCTCTTGATGTGAACACCTTATGGACCCAATTGTGTGGGTCCTCATGCCCCAAAACTCGTTTTAACTTGATTGGTTCAATAGAGGCCCAAATCAAACGAACCCTAAGGGCCAACTTAAGTTAAAGTTGAGAAATGAGGATTCATTTCCTTATTTCCCTTGTGTCCAACGTAGGAGAGGAGAGAAATAAGAGAGGAAGGAAGATGAAGAGGAAGGAGAAGGGGATTGAAGGCCTACCTTGGTGCCGGCTGCCACCTTGTTATCGGAATCACTGTCGGAGGTAAGTACAACCTCCCATACCACTCTCTCTCTTCATTTTGACCTAGGCAAAGCTAGGTATGGGTAGAATCTTGATGTACAAACTATGTTAAGGTTTCGGGATCTGGTGTGGCCGAGGTGGTACCGGTACCTAATTGTCGTATGTATGTTGGATGTGTGTGTGTGTGTGAGACAGAATCCAGCGTGGCAGAGGTGGTACCGGTGCATGATTACTGTATGTATGTTGCATTCATGCATTGATTATATGCATTAGAGTTAGTTGGAGTCGCAGGTTACACTTTGTGGCCAAGTTCTCGCTGGTATTGTGTACCCCGGGACTACATTTGGAAATGGATACGCTTTGTGGCCGAGGTCTTGCTGGTGTTGCGTAGTCCATACTCAACTGCTATTTGTATGCTAGATTAGGTAAACGGTCTCAGGTTTCACTTTATGGCCAAGGTCTCTCTGATATCGTGTACTTGAGACTGTATTTGGAGATGGATTACACTTTGTGGCTGAGGTCTCTCCGGTATCGTATAATCCATACTAACTGTATTATTATGAAGGCATGTCGTATATGGTTAGGTATCACTCCCTATGCTATGCAACCTTGCCAATAGGGGTTGAGGTGATGGATAACCCATTGTGGTATGTTTGATGAACCTTTCCAAAGTGCCACTCCCGCGGTACGACGTGATTTTTACCGGAGGCGGGAACCTATCCGACATGGCCGATGTGTTACCGTTGTTGTGATTGCCAGGAGGGGGTTATCAAGGGTTTGCTGGGTGACCTATGGATGCATATGGGGACCAACAAGCTTCTAATCATGGCTAGGGTTTGTATCGCTGCGTAGTCGATGTCATTTCGAAGACGAGGGATACAACCTAATGCGCCGTAGTAGTATTTACTAGACTTAGTTTGTATTGTTAGGTAGATAATAAATAAATGAACTGCATCACGAGCATCATGGACTATGTGTTTAATTTTCGTAATCATGCATCATAAATTACTACTGCTATTAACTTGCTTGGATGTGCTTGACCCCACCCCTCACTGAGTGAGTTAGAAAGATCACCCCATGTGTACACCCCTTTTTAGATGATGATGCAGGTATCGTGGTGCCGATGGCAGGTGACCCAGTATCTTCTGGGGTCGGAGTACGGTGTGAGTGACTGGTGGATGCCAGAAGTGGAGGAGCACAACCAGGACTGTGCTTGTGACCACTATGCTTACGCCGCACCGTGAGATTATATATAATCTTTTGATACTTTTGGATATAGTTATGAATTGTATATTTTTAAGATTAAAGTATATGTCATGGATGAATGTAACAAATAACTCGGTTATTATTATTATATTACCCTTAAATGTTTTTCTCATTTTATTTATAAATTCCACTATTATACTCTGATTCCGCTGCTTATATTGGTTTGTGATGTGAGATTGTGAAAATGTTAAGGTACTGCTATTAGAGATCCTGGTAGATTGTAAGACAGATATCTTCTTCACACGGTCGGTATTCCTAATGGTAAATTGGGTTTGCCGGGAGTGGGGTGTGACAATATGGGCAGCCGCTGCAGCCCAAGTGCAACAGCTCCAGTCCATATGCAATAGCCCCCCACTCCTTCTCCTTCTCCTTCTTACTGTTCCACCATAGTATACAATAGTATAATGGAATAACTGAGGCATTTTTGGGCTTTCAAGGTTCAGCCCTAAGGGTCCTTTAGGCTCGTTTGGCTGAACCAGTCAAACTACAAAATTAGTTTTAAAATTTAATTCTAAAAACTACTTTTAAAGCATAAATTATATAAAATTTAATTCCCTTTAATAAACCCCACAAAATATTGACTTATTAATTTGGATTTGGTCAGCATAATGACCTCTACATGTTGGGTAAGTATGATGCCCGTGGGTGTAGGCATATGGGCCCTAACAAAAAATACCAATTTTTCCTGCATTCTGCCAGTTGAACTGACTGGCCAGTTGGCAGTGGGGTATCCCAACAGTTTGCGCATTTTTACACCACTAGTTATCCTAACCTTTGGTTTCTTGAATCCACCCATTATAGGAATAGTTCCACTCATTTTTGGCTATTTTTATGCTCCTTTCTTAGCCCATGAATTCACCAAATTCCCTCTCCCACTACTGTATATAGGGATCCATGGCAGAGTAGCTTGCCTTCTTATGCCGACTAGGCTATAACACTAGGGTTAGTTGCTTCCAGTTTAGGTTGTTACAAAATCATTGGTAGACTTCAAGTGTATAGATGTACTTCACTTGCGTAAGGGTGAGAATATTTGTTCTATTGTGCTAGGAGCCCAATTCCTATGTTATAATATTCTGTCTATACTTACCGCTCTCTTACTTATTTCTTATATTGGTCCATCCGCTAGGTAATTTGGAGAACATATTTGTTCTAAACTGTCTCTGACTCAACTATTTCATATCAAGATACAAACTGATAGAAATCCTACAATGTTCTTATAAGTATTATAGCTAGACCTTCCTAAGTTTCTTAGATTACTTGTTATATAATTTTCCTGACTTCTAAATAGTTGTGAGTACTTTTCATATAATTACAACTCTTTCAAGTTATTGAGTGTACTTGTCATATATGAGATCTGCCACCTCAGCTCAGATGGTGATTGCTCAATCAAAAGCTCACTAGTCCACGATGCCAAGGGTGGTAAACAACCAACCAATGAGAAGAGCCACCGACCACTATTTAAAGAAGATTTAAACTGATTTTTAGGGTAAGATAATCAGAACACTCAGAACTTTGTCTACCCACCCTTCCGTTTTTTTCAGAATACTAACTTCGGCATTAGAGCCTTATTCTTGGGGTCACCCTCTGGGCCAGTTTCTTATCTGTGGTTTGAAGGTTCTAACTGAGTGGGAAACTTCATCAACATTATCCGAAAACTCAAAGACGAGCACTTTGGAAATTAGCAGAATGATGCTTTAAACCCTCCACATCTATTTCGACAAAAAACCCACTTGGCATCTCTTACTAATTGCTCATACAATTTGAACGCATTTAAATTTGAGTTTATGTATTGGTTTTTATTGTTTTGTGGCTAATAGTCGTCATGGATCATAACACTCAAAACACTCTGAGCTTTGCCTACTCACCCATCTATTTTTGTCAGAATACTGACTTATGCATTGGGGCCTTCTTCCCAGGGTCACCCTCTGGGCCAGTTTCTTATCTGTGGCTTACAGGTTCTAACTGAGCTGGAAACTTATGAAAATTAGTCGAACACTCGAAGACGAGCACTTTGGAAATTAGCCGAACGACCCTATCAGCCCTCCACATCTGTTTCGGCTGAAAACCCACTTGGTATGTCTCTTACTAATTGCTTATACAATTTCAACGCTTTTAAATTTGAGTTTATATATCGGCTTCTATTGTTTTTTGGCTCATAGTCATTAGGGATCATAACACTTAGAATGCTCACTCTGAGCTCTGCCTACTCAACCTTCTATTTTTATTAGAATACTGACTTAGACATCGGAGCCTTCTTCTCGGGGTCACCCTCTGGGCTAGTTTCTTATATGTGGTTTATAGATTTTAACTGAGTGGGAAAATACATCAAAATTAGCCAAAAACTCAAAGACGAGCACTTTGGAAATTAACCGAACGACACTGTCTGCCCTCCACATCTGTTTCGGCTAAAAACCCATCAAGTATGTCTCTTGCTAATTGCTCATACAATTTCAACGCATTTTAATTTTGACTTTATGTATCGGCTTCTATTATTTTGTGGCTCATAGTCGTCTGGGATAATAATACTCAGAACACTTTGAGCTTTGCGTACTCACCTTTCTATTTTTGTCAGAATACTGACTTAGGCATTGGAGCCTTCTTCTCTGGGTCACCCTCTGGGCCAATTTCTTATCTGTGGTTTGCAGGTTCTAAGTAAGCTGAAAACTTCATCAACATTAGCTGAACACTCAAAGACTTGTACTTCAAAAATTAGCCTAACGACATTTTCTGCCCTCCACATCTGTCTCGACTAAAAATCCCAATAGGTATGTCTCTTACCAAATACTCATACAATTTTAATGCATTTAAATTTGAGTTTATATATCAGTTTCCATTGTTTTGTGGCTCATTGTCGTCAGGGATCATAACACTCAGAACACTCTGAGTTCTGCCTACTCACACTTCTATTTTTATCAGAATTATGCATCGGAGCCTTCTTCTCGGGGTTTCCCTCTGAGCCAGTTTCTTATCGGTGGTTTGCAGGTTCTAACTAAGTGAGAAATTTCATTAGCATTAGCCAAACACTCAAATACGAGCACTTTGAAAATTAGCCAAACATCACTGTCAACCCTCCATGTCTGTTTCAGCTAAAAACTAATAGGTATGTCTCTTCCTAATTGCTCATACAATTTAAACACATTTAAATTTTAAGTTTATGTATTAGCTTCTATTGTTTTGTGGCTCATAGTCGTCAGGGATCATAACACTCAGAACACTCTGAGCTTTGCCTACTCATCCTTTTATGTTTGTCAGAATACTAACTTATGCATCGAGGCCTTCTTCCCAGGGTCAACCTCCAGGCTAGTTTCTTATCTGTGATTTATAGGTTCTAATTGAGTGGGAAACTTTATTAACATTAGTAGAACACTTGAAGAAGAGCACTTTGGAAATTAGCCGAACGACGCTGTCAGCCCTCCACATCTGTTTCAACTGAAAACCCAATAGGTATATCTTTTACTAATTACTCATACAATTTCAACGCATTTAAATTTTAATTTTATGTTTCGGCTTCTATTGTTTTGTGGCTCATAGTCGTCAGGGATCATAACTCAGAACACACTGAGCTTTGCCTATTTTTGTCAGAATACTAACTTAGGCATTGGAGCCTTCTTCTTAGGGTCACCCTCCGGGTCAGTTTCTTATCTGTGGTTTGTAGGTTCTAACTGAGCCAGAAACTTCATCAACATTATCCGAACACTTGAAGACTTGCACTTCAAAAATTATCCTAATGACATTTCAGCCTCCACATCTGTCACAGCTAAATATCCCAATAGGTAAGTCTCTTACCAATTACTCATAAAATTTCGATACATTTAAATTTGAGTTTATATATCGGCTTTTATTTTTTTGTGGCTCATAGTCATCAGGGATCATAACACTTAGAATAGTCTAAGCTCTACCGACTCACCCTTCAATATTTATCAGAATATTGACTTAGGCATTGGAGCCTTCTTCCTGGGGTCACCCTTTGAGCTAGTTTTTTATTTATGGTTTGCAGGTTCTAACTGAGCGGGAAATTTGATCAGCATTATCCGAACACTAGAAGACGAGCACTTTGAAAATTAGCCGAATGACGCTTTCGACTCTCCACATCTATCTTGCCTGAAAATTCCAACAGATATGCCTCTAACTGATTGCTAATATAATTTCAACACATTTAAATTTAAGTATACATATTGAATTCTGTTGTTTTGTGGTTCTTAGTTGTCAGGGTTCATATACCTAAATGCACTTGATCAATATGAGATTAGTTTGGCCAAAATTCACAAATATTGTAGTTTCTTAGGAAATTTTACTCTTTGGAGTCGAAAGTAGCGAAATGATGCCAAAACTCAATATATGGTTGAACTTTCCTTATAATTGCAATTTTCTTATTGATAACTTACAATCTATAGAAAAGGTTTGAATGAAACATAATAGAGCTTGCAATTATTGAGAGCTAGTACGTCACCTAATACAAAAGGGCATCATAGAGAGAATGCTCATTAATTTTTCCACAATTTAAATGCACAAGAATGTATATTTTTTTAATACTGATTCATACATTTGTTACTTATTCCTCCTGGTCTTATAGCACATCCCTCCTAATGTCCTCATCTCTGCTACACCCAGAGATGAGGATGTTACGTGGGATCCTCATCTCTGGGTGTAGCAGAGATGACGATGTTACTTACGATATGCGGCAAGACAAGGAAGAATAAATTAAGGAATGATTGCATGAGAAACTAAGTGGGGGTCACACCGACTTGAGACAAGCTCCGTGAGAGCCAGTTGAGGTAGTATGGTCATATTCCACTGAGACCTATATAAGTCTCAGTCTGAAAAAATGACCGAATGCAAATAGAGGGTTGCAGAAGAGGTAGGGGTAGGCCTAAAATTGCTATCAACAAGTGGTAAGGACATCTATACATATAGAAAGGAAAATTAGCGGTCAGACGATGTGCAAATTGGTTGGTATCGGGTTGGACACAAATCTTGCAACATTCTTAAAGTACTATTGCTAGACCTTCCTAAGGTACTGGGATTACTTTTCATATAATTTGCATGTATTTTAAGTTACTGAGAGTACTTTTCATATAATTTGTTGCCACACCCCACTCTCGGCAAACCAAACTTACCATCAGGAATACCTGCGGTGTGAGTAAGATGCATACCTCTCTTACCAATCTACCAGGATCTCTAATAACAGTACCTTAACTTTTTCACAATCTTACAATACAAACCAACATAAGCAGTGGAATCAGAGTATAGTGGTGGAATTATAAATAAAATGGGGAAACATCTAATGGTATTATTGTCACACCCCGTTCACACTGAACCGGAGCGGTGATCGAGTTAACACCGATTAACTCAAACCTGCCAGGATCATCAGATACTGTATTCCACCACAGCATACACACACTAACATAAGTTCATCAGATCAGCGGAAGACTAAGTTTTACCTATGAATAAATCCCATATACTTGATACCCGAATGGTGATACAAAAATTATATACATTTGGGCCCGAAGGCATGATATATACACAAAAAGGATAAAATTAAAATATCAAGTATATACAGGAAATCATCAAAACCATCAGAGTACACAGCTCGGCTCGGTATCAAGGCTGGAGCTCAGCTCGGCATCAAGGGTTGTGCCCAGCTCGGCATCACATAGAAGAGCTCAGCTCGGCCTCAGAAGTGGAGCTCAGCACGGCCTCACAAGTGCTGTCCCGCAGCACAACTCTCGCACGAGCAGTCAGCGCCGTGCCCTAACTCCTCAAGGGTCCACCAGTCCTCTTCAGGAAACTCGACCGTGGGATCCACCCCATGCTCCTCAGATGTATGACCTGCAAAATCATCTAAAAAGGGGGTGCACATGTGGGATGAGCTCACTAGCTCAGTAAGTAGAAAGATGGACCACACACAACAGTCCACACATCACAACACGTCATATGCACTACATGCCATGCTATACATTTTAAATTACATCCACCTAAACAACATTACTAAGTCCTTGGTTTTAGTGCTACTACAACCACAGTGCGCGTATACTCCGGGTACGAGCCGCGAACTCCCTCCCACGATACGCCCATAGGGCTGTCGGAGAAGGCCTACCGTGAGTACTCGGAAAAGTAAAGACAATGTCGTCCACCGGCTCTCAACAGAAATGTAAATGACTGAAAATAAAGGTGCTGACTCCAGCAATTTAAAAGCAGTACGATTGGCCCTCTTGAATGTACCACCGGGGTTGCCGACTGTCCTACATGACTCGTCGGGCGTAATGCCTAACCGCCACAGTGTCCGACCATCGCGACCCCTGCTTCCCCCCAAATGGCAACCCAACACCTTAACCCCTGTTGGGAAGGGTCGTAGCACGGGATGGTGAGAATCCTAATACCGCATGCTCCTATATGACAATAGTACGACTGCATAGTGCCTCCGTATCTCATTCCACGGGCCACCACCAATGCATTCGTTTCCAAGCCGACTACGGCATCTAGTCTATCAATGTATTATGCACCATGATGTCCACATTCAACATATAAACTTCTCATTCAATTTGCATTTGAAAGTAAACATAGCACATATGCACATCAATGAGAGGAATGACTAATCTACATAGCATATTCATGATGACATGACTAAATTAGATATAATTAAATGAATGCCAAACAATTGCCTTGAAACAAGGCCAAACGTCCTCTCTCCACTTACTTGTAGCATACAAGGATTCCCGTTCGGTACGGGTGAGATCCGGAGCGAATCGGGTAGGATTTGGTGAACCTAACATAATTGAGCGGGGTTAGTACTTCACCATTTTAGAATCAAAATTAATAAAATCCGATGTCAAAATCGTGTTTAGAATGTCAAAAGAAGGTCACACGTCCAATTTGGGTTCGATCAGACATAAGGATCACCTTCGGGGTCACACGGGTGGGTCAGACAGGTGGGCTGTCTACCCACCGGTTTTACCCACCGGTTGGGACTGGTGGGTAGGGGCCCGTCGGTAGTACCAGCCGGTGGTACCCACCGGTTGGGCCAGGGACCCCCTTGCTAGGACCGGCGGGTAGGGGCCCGCCGGTTGTACCCGCCGGTTGGGCCCGAAGGCCCCCCCTGCCTTCTCAGGTGGGTACCCACAGGCGGGTAGGAGCCCACCGGTTGTACCCACCGGTCTTGGCGAAAAAGACACTGTTTCTTCCCCATTTTCTCCATTCTTTGGGGAATCAAATGGGGCTTTTCCCCACCCATTCTTCACACCCTCAAGGTCCTATAGGATGGTTCTAACCTAGATCTAGGTTAGATTCAAGTGAGGGAAAACCATCTTACCTTCTTTGCTCAAGAACGACTTCAAACCCTCCAAATCACTTCAAACTCACAATGCTTCTTCTACCTTGTCAATGTCTCTTCAAATCCTTCAAGATCAACACATAAATCATCTATTAAACCTTAGATTCATCATTCCAAAGGGGATCTACAAGATCTCAAGAAACCATACCCGAATCAAGGGTTTAAAGCTTGGGTATGGTGAATGTTCACAAAACCCAACTTTTCTTACCTCCAACTGTAGATCTAGAGTTGAAGATCACTCTCCCGGCACCGGAATGGGAAGACCGAGCTTTGGCGCCGCTGAAATCCCCTTTTTCTTCCTCTTCCTTTCTTCTTCCCTTTCTTTTCTCTCTCCTCTTTACTTTTCTCACCAACGTACGAGGGTAATAAATGGAAAGAAAAGAAAATCATAAAGCCTTATATACCATTCCTAATTAAATGAATAGTGCACTTGGATGGGTCACTCAGGTGGGTGCACCCACCTGTCCTACCCACCTGAGAGCCAAAACT
>NW_024868272.1:14498-143649 GCF_013358625.1 Macadamia integrifolia
GCCTTAGATACCGGAGCTGCTCCAGGGGTCAAGTCTATGGCAAACTCCAACTCTCTATCAGGTGGTAAATGCATCAGATCATCTGGGAAAACATCGGGAAACTCTTTAACCACCTTTACTTCTTTTCCAGAATTTCCATTTGGGTAAAATGCATGTATAGACTTTACCTTAGGTTGTCTCTCCATATTTTTCACCATAGAATTGTCTTTCCATGTGTTTGTGATGGTTCTACTGTGGCCATTTGTAGTTTATAGGAATTTTGTCTCTTCATTTGGAGAAAACCCCAATTTGTGCCCTAGGTTTCCAAATTTGGGGGTTTCTTCAATCCTTACCCTTTTTCTCCAATTGATGACTTCTTTGTGATGCATTCCACTTGTTTTGTGCTTAATATGCTTTATATTGCATAGATTATCCATTGTGCTTGGAATCCCCATGTATTCCCATGAAAATTCCTCTTTTGTATTGGTTCCCTTGGTTTTCATCCCATACTTGCATTCACGGAACTCCATAGTCAAATTGGGCATGTTTTCGCACTTTCATGATCCTGCTACTATGGCGTTTTGCTCTAGACCTAGGGTTTCAAGCTATTCCCCATTATGTTGAATTTGCACATTGGACTTGAATTCCCTCGTTTTATTTATGCTCTTTGCTTTCGCTGTCATTTTTACTGTTTTGGCATGTTCCTCCGCGTTATACCCTACTGTGCTTCATATCATAGGTTTCCTTCGTTCCTAGATTGTTGCCGTTCCCGTTTTGCATGAATTGGGTTTTGGATTTCCCCTTTTTAATGCTGCTGTCATTTTTCCTTTCTGTATTAACCCTACTTTCTTTTCTTATTGCCAGGATGTCGTCACGCACCGGCAAGGGACCATCTTCCTCTGGCGTTAGATATAAGACCACCGCTTCTAAGCGGAAGAGTGCGGAGACCAGCTCTTCAGCTCCTCGCACAGGGAGACCCGCACCTGCCCAGTCTGACCCTTCAGACTATGATGAGGAGCACTTCCTCAGTGCAGAGGCCGCAACCAACTGGCCCAACTTCCTGAAGGGGTCAGTGATGATGGAGAAAACTGTGGTAGTCGAGGACTTCCACAAGGCCAGACTTTAGGAGAGGTTCTCAGCATTGGGCTGGGACTCTATTCTTCATGTGGACCGACCGTGCTACGAGCAGCTCGTCCGTCGGTTCTATTGTAACCTGGAGGTGTCGTATCCGTACGGGGAGTTCACCATCAGCAGCTTGGTGAAGGGGGTGGACATCCAGCTGACGGTGGGCACCTTGGCCAGTATCCTGGGTATATCGGCGGTGGGTCACCGATACTACAGTCCCCCTAGGAGTAAGCAAGCCTCAGGGACCGTTCATGAACCTGGCGACACCGGACTTCATCTACGAGACCATCTGCGGCAGCAGCAGCCGCCCGGAGTCCAAGACATCCTTCTACCCTGAGGTTCGTCTATTCGCCCAGTTGATCCAGTTCAACCTGCTCCCCAGAGGAGGTCATCGGAACCAGGTGGGTTTCATGGCGGCTTTCATCGCATTCTGCATCTTCACGGCCGCAGAGGGAGGCGGCGAGCACTTGTGCCTCCCATACATTATTCTTAGGACGATGGAGCACCATACTTCCCACCTAGAGGATGGAGGATTCCCTTACGGCAGGATCCTCACTAGGATCTTCGAGTTCTTCGGGGTGGATCTGAGCGGTGAGGAGGGGAAGACTCCGGCTGATAGGTTCGACCGGAGAAACCTCCTGAGGATGGGTCTCCAGACCCTCATGGATTCACCTCCGAGATCAGGAGCTCAGAGGGGTAGGGGTAGGAGGGCTGCCCCTATGGAGGATGTCCTCATGGAGGAGGAGTCCAGTGAGGAGGATGAGGACTACGTTCCTCAGGACGAGGAGGAGGATCTGATGGGTGGCGGCATCCCTGAGGAGGCGCCTCAGGAGTAGAGAGGTTCTGGCCCTAGTTCTTCCAGAGCTGCACCCTCACCATATGGAGCCCCACCACCTGGGAGTGGTGCCTACAACTACGAGGGCATGACGGCCTCCATGTGGGCCTTGCAGGATGGCCAGGTTCAGATACTGAGGTGGCTGGACGAGATTGTCTCCAGGGAGGAATGCCTTATGGAGAGGCAGACCACCTTGGAGGATTCCTTCCTTAGGCTGGGTCAGGACTTGGACACCACGGCCAACGCTATCTCAGCAGATTTTGGCCGGCTTCGGAGGGAGGTACGGCTGGTGAACGCTAGGTTCGATTATTACGATCACTGCCTCGACGTCAACTCTAGGCCTCCGGCGAACGTGGTGATCATCGACGACGATGACGATGACCAGTGAAGGCTTGGCTCACCCACACCAGATGTTTACCTGTTTCCGCTTTTTATAGACCTTGTTGTATATTTTATTTGTTCTCATTCCTTGTATCTGTATTGTAACTAGTTTCATTTATGGAATGACAAAATTTTGGATAGTGAATTTTGTGGTGAATTCATATGTGGAGTACTCGTGTGATTTTGTTGTGATTTATTTTTCTATCTGTGCTCATTATTATATTTATTATTTGTTGTTTATCAGGTATTTGTGTAAAATTTTTGGAAATCCCATTTTACGCTGTTATGCTGCCGAAATTTCGTCAAAATAGTACTTTATAGGTTATAGTGCCAACCTAATTACCTTTTATCTACACTCACACATGCCATGAATGCAACATATAATACAACCCCATTTTTATACTTTCTTTCTTTGACTTTTAATCTTTAAGCTTTTATATTAGCCCAACCCCATTTTCCTATTATACAGTCTACGGGATTCTAATGGTATGCTGTGAGTGGAGCAGAGCATCGCGCTCTGATACCACCGTTTGTCACACCCCGTTCACACTGAACTGGAGCGGTGACCGAGTTAACACCGGTTAACTCAAACCTGCCAGGATCATCAGATACTGTATTCCACCACAGCATACGCACACTAACATAAGTTCATCAGATCAGCAGAAGACTAAGTTTTACCTATGAATAAATCCCATATACTTGATACCCGAATGGTGATACAATAATTATATACATTTGGGCCCGAAGGCATGATATATACACAAAAAGAATAAAATTCAAATATCAAGTATATACAGGAAATCATCAAAACCATCAGAGTACACAGCTCGGCTTGGTATCAAGGCTGGAGCTCAGCTCGGCATCAAGGGTTGTGCCCAGCTCGGCATCACATAGAAGAGCTCAACTCGACCTCAGAAGTGGAGCTCAGCACGGCCTCCAAGGTGGAGCTCAGCTCGGCCTCAGAACTGCTGTCCCGCAGCACAGCTCTCGCACAAGCAGTCAGCGCCGTGCTCTAACTCCTCAGGGGTCCACCAGTCCTCTTCAGGAAACTCGACCGTGGGACCCACCCCATGCTCCTCAGATGTATGACCTGCAAAATCATCTAAAAAGGGGGTGTACACGTGGGATGAGCTCACTAGCTCAGTAAGTAGAAAGATGGACCACACACAACAGTCCACACATCACAACACGTCATATGCACTACATGCCATGCTATACATTTTAAATTACATCCACCTAAGCCACATTACTAAGTCCTTGGTTTTAGTGCTACTACAACCACAGTGCGCGTATACTCCGGGTACGAGCCGCGAACTCCCTCCTGCGATACTCCCATAGGGCTGTCGGAGAAGGCCCACCGTGAGTACTCAGAAAAGTAAAGACAATGCCGTCCACCAGCTCTCAATAGAAATGTAAATGACTGAAAATAAAGGTGCTGACTCCAACAATTTAAAAGCAGTACGATTGGCCCTCTTGAATGTACCACCAGGGTTGCCGACTGTCCTACATGACTCATCGGGCGTAATGCCTAACCGCCACAGTGTCCGACAACCGCGACCCCTGCTTCCCCCCAAATGGTAACCCAACACCTTAACCCCTGTTGGGAAGGGTCGTAGCACGGGATGGTGAGAATCCTAATACCGCATGCTCCTATATGACAATAGTACGATTGCATAGTGCCGCCGTGTCCCATTCCACGGGCCACCAATGCATTCGTTTCCAAGCCGACTACGGCATCTAGTCTATCAATGCATTATGCACCATGATGTCCACATTCAACATATAAACATCTCATTCAATTGGCATTTGAAAAGTAAACATAGCACATATGCACATCAATGGGTGGAATGACTAATCGACATAGCATATTCATAATGACATGACTAGATTAGATATAATTAATGAATGCCAAACAATGCCTTGAAACAAGGCCAAACGTCCTCTCCCCACTTACCTGTAGCGTACAAGGATTCCCATTCGGTACGAGTGAGATCCGGTGCGAATCGGGTCGGATTTGGTGAACCTAACATAATTGAGCGAGGTTAGTACTTCACCATTTTAGGATCAAAATTAATGAAATCCGATGTCAAAATCGTGTTTAGAATGTCAAAAGAAGGTCACACGTCCGATTTGGGTTCGATCGGACACAAGAATCACCTTCGGGGCCACACGGGTGGGTCAGACAGGTGGGTGGTCTGGCCCACCGGTATACCCACCGGTTGGGACCGGCGGGTAGGGGCCCGCTGGTAGTACCCGCCGGTTGTACCCGCCGGTTGGGGCCAGGGGCCCCTTCTAGGACCGGCGGGTAGGGGCCCGCCTGTTGGGCCCGCCGGTTGTACCCGCCGGTTGGGCCCGAAGGCCCCCTGCGTTCTCAGGTGGGTACCCACAGGCGGGTAGGGACCCACCGGTTGTACCCACCGGTCTTGGCGGGAAACCCCCTGTTTCTTCTCAACTTTCTCCCTTCTTTGGGGATTCAAATGGGGCTTTTCCCCACCCATTCTTCACACCTTCAAGGTCCTATAGGATGGTTCTAACCTAGATCTAGGTTAGATTCAAGTGAGGGAAAACCATCTTACCTTCTTTGCTCAAGAACGACTTCAAACCCTCCAATCACTTCAAACCCAAAATGTTCCTTCCACCATGTCAATATCTCTTCAAATCGTTTAAGATTAACCCATAAATCATCTATTAAACCTTAGATTCATCATTTCAAAGGAGATTTACAAGATCTCAAGAAACCATACTCGAATCAAGGGTTTTAAAGCTTGGGTATGGTGAATGTTCACAAAACCCAACTTTTCTTACCTCCAACTGTAGATCTAGAGTTGAAGATCACTCCCCCGGCACCGGAATGGGAAGATCGAGCTTCAGCGCCGCTGAAATCCCTCTTTCTTCCTCTTCCTTCTCTTCCTTTCTTCTTCCCTTTCTTTTCTCTCTCCTCTTTACTCTTCTCACCAACGTACGGGGGTAATAAATGGAAAGAAGAGAAAATCATAAAGCTTTATATATAATTCCTAATAAGTGAACAGTGCACATGGATGGGTCACTTAGGTGGGTGGGTGTACCCACCTGTATACCCACCTGAGGGCCAAAACTTGGGATTTTGATCGGATTCGGCCCTCGGCGCTAACCCCACCCCAGGCATACGATGTAGCATACGTATTTACCTTAAAATACAGATATAATACCTGTTTTATCCGTACATAGCCTTATGGTAGGTGCATGTACACGGCTTGGGCACTGCCGTCTCTTCTGGCACTGGCTCGGACTTGTCAGGCCAGCCGGTGTTTAAGGTCACCCGTGCCATCATAGCCCATAAGGAACCCGCTCTAATTTCCTCTGGCTCGGTTCCTGCATGGTTAAATCGGTTCAACCGTGAAATCAGACCGGGTTTAAGAAGTGGGGTATTACAATTATAATAGCAATAACCGAGTTATTCTGTTACATTCATCCATGACATATAATATAATCTTAAGAAAATATACAATCCACAACTATATCCAAAAGTATCGAAAGATGATATACAATCTCACGGTGTGGGTTAAACACAGTGATCGCAAGCACAGTCCTGATCGTGCTCCTCCACTTCTGGCATCTGCCAGTTGCTCACACCATACTCTGACCTAGAAGATACTGGGTCACCCACCATTGGCACCACGGTACCTGCATCATCATCTAAAAAAAGGGTGTATACGTGGGGTGAGCTTTCCAACTCGCTCAGTGAAGGGTGGGGTAAGCACATCCAAGCGAGATAATAGCAGTAATAATTTATGATGCATGATTGTGGAAATTAAACACATAGTCCATGATGCTCGTGATGCAATTCATTTGTTTATTATCCACCTAACAATACAAACTAAGTCTGGTAAATGCTATTATGGATTATTAGGCTGTATCTCTCGTCTCGGAAACGACATTGACTACACAGTGATACAAACCCTAGCCATGATTAGAAGCTTGTCGGTCCCCGTATGCATCCATGGGTCACCCAGAAAACCCCTGATAAACCCTCCTGGCAGTCACGGCACTGGTAACACATCAGCCACACTAGGCAGGTTCCCGCCTCTAGCAACAATCACATCGTACTGTGGGAGTAGCACTTCGGAACGACACATCAAACATACCAATGGGTTATCCAACACCTCAACCCCTGTTGGTAAGGGTGCGTAGCATAGGGAGTGATACTTAACCACATATATACTACATGCCTTCATAATGATACAGTTAGTATGGATTACACAATGCCGAAGAGACCTCAACCACAAAGTGTAATCCATCTCCAGATACAGTCCTGGGTACACGATACCAGAGAGACCTTGGCCACAAAGTGAAACCCAAGACCATTTACCTAATCTAGCATACATATCACAGTTGAGTAGGGACTATGCAACACCGGCAGACCTCGACCACGAAGCGTATCCATTTCCAAATGTAGTCTTGGGGTACACGATACCAACGAGACCTTGGCCACAAAGTGTAACCCACAACTACAACTAACTCTAATGCATATAATCAATGCATGAATGCAACATACATCCATCAATCATGACACTGGTACCACCTAGGCCATGTCGGATTCTATCTCACACACACACACACATCCAAACACACGGCAATCATGGTACTGGTACTACCTCGGCTACACCGGAACCTGTCATACATTTCCATACAACTCATATCAAAATCGTAAAATGACAATGTAGCATATCATAATCATATTTGAATAATTACAATTAAACATACAATGTGAGCAATTTAATGATAATAAACATTTTGACCTTTGTTTGGTTTAGGGTTCAAGTAAGTCCATCGATCAATAAATCAATTCTGACTTTGGGCCACGTGCACATCACTATCCTAGACACAAATGGAATCATACATCAGTACGCCTCAAAACATTGGGAGGGACCCACACAAATCCCCCCAAAGTGTACAGACACTGTCTCCCAATGACAGTAATGTCATCGGAAATAACCACAGGAAACAAGGCATTTCCATTAGAAATATCAGACCTGTTTCTGGTGGAGGTGATAGAGAGCACATAAGGCTCCATTACCATTGGAAATATGCCACCGGAAATAGACCCAGTGGATCCGATGGATTATTTTTGGTGGAGGTACAGGGCAGTCCAATAATTTGGGGCTTTTTGGCTCTGGCCCGATTGTCGAGATTTGTTCCATGGAGTTTGTAGGGGATGTTCCTAGCATCATTCTAAGCCAAGAAAATCCCAATTCCACTAAGCCATTTGGGACATACGTTGATCAAATAATCAAAATCCTAGTTGGTCTTTTGGCATTATATGTTGCCAGAGCTCATTGGGCTTGGTTTGAGCTCGGCACAACACTGGGAGGGTAGAACACCCATCCTACAACCTTAACATGGTGTGTACACCAAGATTCTATCCATACCTATCTTTGTCTAGGTAAAAATGAAGAGAGAGAGGTTGTACTTACCTCCAGAAATGATTCCTGTAACAAGGCGACAACCGGCACCAGGGTAGACCTCTAACCCTCTTTTTCTTCCTCTTCTTCTTCCTTCCTCTCCTCTTTCTCTCCTCATACGTTGGGGACAAGGGAAATGAGAAAATGAATCCTCATTTCCCAACTTATAACTTAAGTTGGGCCTTAGGGTCTATTTGGTTTGGACCCCTTTTGAACCAATCGGGTTGAAATGAGTTTCAAGGTACGAGGACCTGCACATTTAGGTCCATAAAGTGTTCATATCAACAAAAAAGTTGGAGGATGATTTGAGATCATCCGGAACCATTTACGATGCAAGTGGCAGGACCCACGGGCATTGGAACCTTGACAGTAGCCTGTGGACCCATAAAAAACAGGCACCGGATTCATACCCAGGCTGCTTCTGGTGGCTTGTTTCTGGTGGTCAAGACAGCTTGCTATACTATGGTTAGTCTCACATGAGTGGTTTCCTCGGACATGCCCAAGGCTTTTTGACAGTTATGATGTGTGTCAAAAATCAAGTGTGGGGAGTTGGGTCATATACCGTCTGCGATCAAAAAGTATGAATCCCCTTTAGTTAGATAGGTATGAAATACACAAACATATAGGTTCATCTCTACCCCTTCGGTAATGTGCAGCCATGAGCCAAAACCCAATTGTACTTCTAATCTTTGATCCAAGGCCTATCACAAGAGTTTAAATTAGACCGGATTGGGGCACGGGTGTAACATCCCTCTCACCTTACAAGAATTTCATCCTCGAAATTGAACGTACCTGGAAAATCAAACAATCCAGGATACTGCTTCATCATTTCATCTTCTCTCTCCAGGATGCTTCCTATTCGGGTTGGTTCATCTATTTCACCTGACAAAGGAAACAGTGCGATTGCGAAGAACATGGTCCTTCCGATCAACAATCTTCCCCAGATACTCTATATAGGCAAAGTCCTCATCCAACTCACGAGGTATATAAGTCAAGACGTGAGTTGGGTCAGAAATGTACTTCCTCAACATAGATACATGGAAGACATCATGTGTACCTTCCAACTCCGATGGCAAGGCTATCCGGTAAGCTGCTAGTCTGATCCTTTCCAGTACATCATACGGTCCCATAAACCTTGGACAAAGCTTTTCCTTCTTACAGAACCGCATCACCCCTTTAACTGGGGAGATCCATAAGCAGACCTTGTCTCCAACACCAAACTCCAGATGTTTCCTTCTAACATCTACGTAGCTTTTCTACCTGGACTGAGCTGCCTTGATCCTTTCTTTGATCACATTCACCTTCTCACTGGTAGCCTGTATCAAGTCTGGACCCAAAATATGCCACTCACCAACCTCATCTCAATAGAGTGGAGTCCAGCACTTCCTGCCATACTGTGCCTCGAATAGGGACATTCCGATGGTGGCCTGTTAGCTATTGTTGTTGGAGAACTCAATAAAGAAAATGTACTCATCCCAATTATAACTCATATCTAAGGCACATGCTCAGAGTAGGTCCTCTAATGTCTGAATAGTCCTCTATGATTGACCATCGGTCTGAGGGTGAAAGGCAGTGCTGAAAGCCAATTGTGTGCCCATGGCCTTCTGTACACAAGTCCAAAACTTAGAAGTGAACCTGGGATCTCGATCAGAGATGATACTAACTGGTACACCATGCAACCTAATGATGTTATCGATATACAACTTGGCCAACTTGTCTATAGAAAATGTAATCTTGATTGGAATAAAGTGAGCTGCCTTGGTCAAGCGGAGGTCCTTGTACATTTTAGTGCTGCTGGGGTGAATGGAGTATGGAGAGCTATGTTCCTCTCTCAAAACTGTGTCTCTCAAATCACTATCAATGGGCACACACAACCTTCCTTTGAACTTGAGAATCTTGCTTTCAGTCGCAGAGAAATCTGGGTCCTTTTGGGTTCCTTCCTGGCATTCTACTATCAGCTTTTGTAACTCTGCATCAGTAACCTGAGCTGCAGTGATCCTATTCACCAGACTAGATTGTACCACCAATACTGATAATGACACGGTGACACCCTATACTAATAGCTCCAAGTCTAATTTCTTGGCCTCCTCTAAGAGATACTCATTGGTGGTCAATGATGCAAGAGTCAGTGACTGGGATTTCTAACTAAGTGCATCAACTACCACATTAGCCTTTCCTGGGTGATAGTGGATAGTACAATCATAATCCTTATCAGCATTAACCAATGCCTCTGTCTCATGTTGAGTTCTTTTTGGGTGAAGAAGTACTTGAGGCTTTTATGGTCACTGAAGATCTCACTCTTCTCACCATACAAGTAGTGTCTCTAGATTTTCAATGCAAAAATCATGGCTGCCAACTCCAAATCATGGGTTGGGTAATTCTTTTCATAATCCTTTAACTAACGGGATGCATAAGCAATGACTTTCCCGTGTTCCATCAATACACAACCCAATCCCAGCTTGGAGGCATCACTATAAACAACCATACCACTTGTATCAGTCGGGATAGTCAAAACTAGAGCCGATACTAACTTTTGCCTTAGCTCCTTGAAGCTCCTCTCACAAGCATCAGACCGCTCAAATTTTACACCCTTTCGTGTGAGTCGGGCCATCGGGGTAGTAATGTGGAAGAAGTTCTCGATAAACCTCCTGTAGTATCCGGCCAATCCTAGAAAACTACGTATGTCTGCCACACTCTTGGGAGTCTCTCATTCCAGAACTGCCGTCACTTTGCTTGGGTCAACCTCTATACCCTTGGCTAAAACAATGTAGTTTAGGAATGCCATTTATGACAACCAAAACTCGCACTTGCTGAATTTGGCATAGAGTTGTTTCTCTCTCAGCCGTTGCAGTACTAACCTCAGGTGAACAACATGTTCCTCTTCAATCTTGGAGTAGACTAAGATGTCATCGATGAATACTATCACTAACTTATCTAGGACATCCTGGAATACTCAGTTCATTAAATTTGTAAATGCAGCCGGTGCATTGGTCAACCCAAATGACATTACAAAGAATTCGTAATGTCCATACCTTAATCTGAAGACTGTCTTACTGACATCACTATCCTTGATCCTAAGCTGGTGGTAGCCCGATCTAAGGTAGATCTTGGAGAACACCCTGGCACCTTGCAACTGATCAAAAAAATCATCTATCCTTGGCAAAGGATACCGGTTCTTAATGGTTAGCTTATTAAGCTCCCGATAGTCGATACACAATCTCATACTTCTGTCTTTCTTCTTGACGAACTATACTGGTGCTCCTTATGGAGACACACTAGGTCTAATGAATCCCTTCTTCAGAAGGTCTTGAAGTTGCACCTACAATTCCTTCAACTCTGTGGGGGCTATGCAGTATGGGGCCTTTAACATCCGTGCGGAGCCGGGGAGTAGGTCTATAGCAAATTCTGTCTCTCGGTCTGATGGCAAACTTGTCAAGTCATCTGGGAATAAATCAAAAAATTCCCTCACCACATCTAGCTCAGTCAATGGCCTAATCTCTACCTCAACATCTATCACAGATGCTTAGTAGCCTTGGCATCCCTTGTCCAATAGCTTCTTCATCTAGAGTGTGGATATGATAACTTTCTTGGGTTTCTTGGGCTTATCCCCTTGGAACACAAACTCATCATCATCACGAGGTCTGAAAATGATAGCCTTCTATGCACATAGCACGCTGGCTTGGTATGCGGACAACCAGTCCATTCCTAAAATCCCGTTGAAGTCGGTCATATCCAACTTGATCAAGTGAGCATTCAACTCATGATCACCTATGGTCACTGGACAAGGTTCATAAACACAATTCAAACCCACTACACTTCCTGTGGGGGTGCTCACAACCAAACATTGAGTCAATCCCTTAGGTGGAATTCTCATCTTCTTCACAAATGCCGGTGACATGAATGAATGTGAGGCTCCTGAGTCAAATAATACATGTGCAGGAAATAATGATATCAATAATGTACCTATCACTACACCAGATGCAGCCTCAGCATCTTCTACAGTCATAGCAAACACTCTGCCCTGTGGTCTCTGGCACTGTAGGGGTTGTGCTGATCTAAGGGTTGAATATGTCTGCTGGGGCCTAGGTGGCACAGTGTAGGGTGCATCACCTAGCCTTCAGTGGGGGCATGTCCTCGCCATGTGGCCCGACTGATCACAATGAAAGCATCTCAGACTTGATCTTAAAGACTGAGATACAGCACTAGATCGGGAGGCTGGGAAGCCTGACTAGCATCAGGCCTCCTAAATTACACTGGAGTTGGGTTGACATAAGGCACTCAGAAAGGTTTGCTGCCTCCACTAGAATTAGTAGATCCCATTAGCCTCTTTTCTATTCCTTGCTGAGCCATGTAGTTATCCCTATGCCAGTCTTCAATAGACTTGGCCACTTGGACCACCTCAACATAGGTTTACAGTTTCAAACCCACAATGGTTGACCCAACACCTGGCCTCAACCCTTTCTCAAACTTCTTCACTTTAGCCCTATCACCTCTGAGATGCTCAGGAGCAAAATGGAATAGCTCCTCGAAGCATTATTGATACTCGAGCACAGACCGGGAACCTTGAACCAACTAAGAGAACTCACTCTCTCTCCTATCCTGGAAGCTTTCTAAAAAATAGTTCTCAAAGAAGGCCCCTTTGAAGTTTTCCCAACTAGGGTTTAGGTTATTAGCCCTCAGAATAGGTTCGGTGGCATTCCACCAATCATCTGCTTCATTCTGTAACAGATAGCCCGCACATAAAATTTTTTTCTCATCGGTGCAGTCCATCAGTCTAAAAACCTTCTCCATTCCACCAATCCATCTTGATGGATACAACGGGTATTACCCCACCTTGAAGAAATATGGGGGCCTAAGCCGTTGAAACTTCTCCATCATTTTTGTCAAGTCTGTCCAGCCCTTTACATGGGCTTGACCTTGTTCCGACATCGGGTCTCGCACATGCCTATGCACTTGTGCCCCACCAGATGTTTGAAGGGTAGCCAATCCAATGGGTATTGGAATGGATACCGATGGAGCAGGAGGTACGGACGGTGCATTGTGGGATTCTATTGCCGCTTGAATTCTATTATCGATCCCGAAAATAAACTGGTTTTGCTTTTCTTCCACTTTTCGCATCATGTTACTCATGATGGATGCCACATCCTGGACCATAAGTATAGGCGGAGCCACAGGTGTATTGCTGGGTCTACCCCGATTTCATGTAGGGGAAGCGAGAGGCAACGGGCGTGATTGGGATCGAGATCAGGTGTTCCGTCGTGACATGATTCCTGTGAAGGAATCCGATTAGTGCACATGTATAAAAAGGTTGCATGTAATTGGAACACATGTATGCATAGTGGGTCCCACACCTATATGTCAGTCAAAATTAGGGTTAGGGCATGCATAAGTGGGGTTTACAAATTCTAGGATCCGATCATGCACACATCCCAAAGAGGCACACCATCAAAGGAACCAAATAAAAACTTAAGCTTGAAAAATAACATGATTTATTTTTCAAATGAGTCCACTGGAAACAGGGAGTCAAACCACCAAAAATATCAGTGGTATTTTTAATGGACAAAACAGAGGCCAAAATCTGACTTTTCCCTTCACCAAAAAAAGACACCGGAAGCATGCCTAGTGTTTTCGGTGGGCTATTTCCGGTGGAACTAAACCCACCATAAATAGGCTTGGGTCTTGGCTTATTCACATAAAACCCTATTTACTCTTTTGAGAAAGGTGTGGAAATGGCCAAGGAGTCTTTTGCTACTTGATGCGGTAAAAATTGATCGGATGATCTTCCCTGCAATTTCTGGTGCTTTAGCCGACCTACATAGAAGAGATGACAGGGGAGAGCCGGGCTGACCTGACAAGGGACTCTCTGATGCCTAAGTCAGTTCTCTCCACAGCAGATGCTCAAGAGAGCTTTTCCAGTAAAAGAAGTGATTGATCCTCTATGATGGAGGCTTACTTTGGTATTTATAGGCTGTTGATGGAGAGAGAAGAAGGGGAATTTGTGGAGAGTCCTGTTTAGGCATAGAGTCCTTGAAGGAAGTGGCTCTATGATTTTGGGAATATTCTGGGTTCCAGGGCATGTTCTGGGAAAATTTCCTTTTGATCTCGGAGGTGCAAGTCGTGAGAGGGGTGGATGCCTCTGATAACGTGTAGTGGATAGAGTCCTAGGGATGTGATCAAGGGATCATGTCCCTTGAATGTAGGAGTGGATGTGTGTACGTTTCTGGGTGCCTTATTTGGCTATGCCGAGCTGAGGTGACTGGTTGGCATGAGAAGAGGCGGAGGTGGCTGTTCAACATGAGGAGAGGCCGAGGTGGCTGTAAGGCACGAGGAGAGGCTGAGGTGGTTGCTCGGCACGAGGAGAGGCTAAGGTGGCTGCTCTACATGAGGAGAGGTCGAGGTGGCTGCTCAGCACAAGGAGAGGCTGAGGTGGCTGCTCTGCATGAGGAGAGGCCGAGGTGGCTGCTCGACATAAGGAGAGGCTGAGGTGGCTGCTCCACATGAGGAGAGGCCAAAGTGGTGGGTCAGTCTTCTGTTCAGGTTTGTATACATGCTTTAGCCTTACTGAGGAAAGGGACATATTTTTCCTCATCACCAGCCCCCCACTCTAGCAGTTTGGATCGATCTGCTAGAGCATTTAATTCAATCTTGACTTTCGTATGACGTGCCCTGTCTATTCAATGCGAAACGCACTGCTGCTTCTCAACAGTTCAAGGATGTGGCTGTCACTTGTTCAATGGTAGAGGAGGAGGCAAAGTGCCTTCATAGTGAGCCACATTAGATCACAGGCCAACTGGAGGTTGAGAAGAAAATGGCCCGATTTGAGGAGGTCCGTGCCAATGATGTCGAGTTGATAACTAGAGGGCTGGAATAGGAGGTTGCTAAATAGCTCAATGCCAACAATAACTTGATGAAGGAGATTGATGCTCTCTAGGATGAGTTGATCGAGACTCAGGGCGCTCGCAAGAAGGAGGAGGAGCTTATAGCTAGGGTTGGAGAGCTAGAAAGGTAACACTAGGCCGAGCTGGAGGCCAATGAGGTGGCTGAACCCCTAAGCCTGTCAGAAGTGGTTGGTAGACGTTAACATTTTTTCATTTTAGGTCGGCTCGGATGATGCCTCCCGGTTCATCCTAAGTAAGATGTCAGGCTACATCTGACAGACTATGAATAGCGCATTCCTTCCCCTACTACTTCGGTGCAGCTCGGTAGCTTGATCGACATTGATGAAGAGGTGACTTGACTCGAAGGATAGCCAAGTGAAGAGCTAGGCCCGTGGATTGGCCCCCTGAGATTAGCCTTGTATATCTCTGGAGGCTAATCCACGAGCCTAGTTATTCACTTGGCTATCCTTCGAGTCGGGTCACCTCTTCACCAACGTCGATTGAGCCATCGAGCTGCACTGAAGTAGCAGGGGTGGAAACGTGCTACTTATAGTCTGTTAGATTGTAGCCTGGCATCTTACTTAGGATGAACCGGATGGCATCATCCGAGCCGACCTAAAACGAAGCAATGTTAATGTCTACCAACCACTTCTGACAGGCCTAGGGGTTCAGCCACCTCATTGGCCTCCAGCTCGGCCCAGTGTTACCTTTCCAGCTTTCCAACCCTAGCTATAAGCTCTTCCTCCTTCTTGCGAGTGCCCTGAGTCTCGGTCAACACATCCTAGAGAGCATCAATCTCCTTCATCAAGTTATTGTTGGCATTGAGCTGCTTAGCAACCTCCTGTTCCAACCCTCTAGTTATCAACTCGACATCATTGGCACGAACCTCCTCAAATCGGGCCATTTTCTTCTCAACCTCCAGTTGGCCTGTGATCTAATGTGGCTCACTATGAAGGAACTTTGCCTCCTCCTCTGCCATTGAACAAGTGACAGCCACATCCTTGAACCGTACAGCCTCGACTGAGAAAGTGAAGTAGCGCATTTCGCACTGAAGAGAAAGCGCACATCGTATGAAAGTCGAGATCGAATTAAATGCTCTAGCAGATCGGTCCAAACTGCTAGAGCAGGGGGCTAGTGATGAGGCAAAATATGTTCCCTTCCTCAACATGGCTGAAGCATGTATGCAAATCGGAACAAAAGACTGACCCACCACCTCGGCTTCTCCTCATGCCGAGCTGCCACCTCGGCCTCTCCTTGTGTCGAGCAGCCACCTTGGCCTTTACTCGTGTCAAGCAGCCACCTCGACCTCTCCTCGTGCTGAGTAACCACCTCAGCTGTCACACCCCGTTCACACAGAATCGGATCGGTGACCGAGTTAACTTCGGTTAACCCAAAACCTGCCAGGATCATCAGATACAGTACCTCACCATAGCATACCCACATCTAAGATAAGTGTTCAAAAGTTCAGTGGAAGACTTAAATTACCTGTAAATATCCCCAATATACTTGATACCCAAATTGTAGTATATAGCTAAGTACATGTGGGCCCGCAGGCATGATCTTTACACAAAAAGAATAACAATTTACATATCAAGTACACAAAAGGGGAGGTCATCAAAAATAAAAAAGTAAAATCCTATACGGTGTCATTACTGGGGTCCTACAACATAGCCATTGCATTTGGAATCAGCACCGTGCTCATACTCCTCAGGGACCCACCAATCCTCAATAGAAAACTCGACTGTGGGGCCTGACTCTTGATCTTCAGGCGGGTGACCTGTAAAATCATCTAAAAGAGGTGTGCACGTGGTATGAGCTCACTAGCTCAGTAAATGAAAAGAAAAACCACACAAACATTCACATTCATATGCACTATATGCAATGTAATTCATTTTAAATCTTATCCACCTAAACAACATTACTAAGTCTTAGGTTATGTGCTACTCACAACCACAGTGCACGTATACCCCAGGTACGAGTCGCGAACTCCATCCCGCGATACGCCCATAGGGTTGTCGGAGAAGGCCCACCGTGAGTACTCAAAAAGTAAAACATGCCAACCACCGGCTCTCAACATAAAAGTAAATGACAGAAATGTAAAGGTGCCGACCCAGGCAATTTAAAAGCAGTATGATTGGCCCTCTAGAATATACCACTGATGTTGTCGACTGTCCTAATGACCAGTCGGGCGTATGTCAAACCGCCACAGTGACCCGACAACCACGACCACTGCTTCCTTCCAAGTGATAACCCAACACCTCAACCCCTGTTGGGAAGGGTTGTAGCATAGGAAATGATAATCCCAAACCGCATGCTCCTATATGACAAAGTACAATTACATAGTGTCACCACGCCCCATACCACGGGCCACCAATGCGCTCATTTCCAAACTGACTATGATGTCTAGTCTAATAATGCATCATACACAGTAATCCAACCATTCATCACATAAGCACATCAATCATTTAGCATTGAGAATGTAAAGTACAACACACATATCATAAATCATTTGTTTAGAATGCACATTTTGCATGATGACATGGCTAGTCTAGATACAATTTAATGATGTAAAAACATGTCTTAAAATAAAGTCAAATGTCCTCTCCCCACTTACTTATTGGGTACAAAAGCTCACGTTTGGTACTGGTGAGATCCGGCGTGAGAAACGTAAATTCTAGTGGAACCTTTTGTAAGCGAATGAGGTTAGCATTTCACCACCTTAGGGTCAAAACTAACAAGGTTTAATGTTTAAATCATGTTTAAAATCATAAAAGAATGTTGCCCGCCCATTTTGGACCCATTTAGGCTCAAAAATCTGACTGGTGGGCCAACAGGTGGGCCAGACAGCCCACCGGTCTTCACCCACCGGTTCACTAGGTGGTCCGGATAGTCCACCTGTCTTCGCCCACCGGTTCAACAGGCGGGCCAGATAGCCCACCGATCCTTGCCCACCTGTTGGAATTAAGGATCTGCCCCAATAGGTGGGTGGGTTTGCCCGCCGGTCTTCGCCCACCTGTTGGTGCGAAAATTGGTTCTCTTAAAACACTCCTCAACTTTGGGAAAACCAAATGGAGCTGTTCCAATTGCATTTTTCACATATCTAAGGTCTCATAAGATTATTCTAACCTAGATCTAAGTTAGATTTAAGGATTGAAAAGTAATCTTACCTTCTTTGCTCAAGAACTCTTTCAAAACCCCAAAATCACCTCTTGACTCATGAAATCACCAATGCTTCTCAAATCTTACAAACACTTCTTTAAACCTTCAAAATCAACACATAGACCATCTATTAAATCTTAGATTCATCATCTCAAGTGGGATTAACAAGATCTCAAGGAACTCTACCCAAATCAAGGGTTTCACTTGGGGTTTTGTGAAAGTTTAAGAAGTATAATCTTCACTCACCTCAAATCGTAGGTCTCATGTTGGGGATCACTTTTCTGGTGCCGAAATGAGAAGATCGAACCTCGACATCGCTTAAAATCATTTCATCATCTTTTTCTTTTCCTTTCTTCTTCTTTGTTCTCTTTTCTTCCTTTCTTTTCTCTCTCTTCTTTACTTTTCTCACCCACTCTTTAAGGCATTAAATGAGAAAAAGGAAAAACAATAAGTACTATTTATACTAGACAATATTCAGTAACCACATGGGTGGGTCACACTGTCAAAACTTAGCCAAACAATTGAGATTTCGATGGAATTCGACTCTCAGCATGTATCTCACTCTCGGCATAAGATATATAATATATATACACTTTAAGATACGACTACATACCAGCATTACCTGTACATGGCCTTATGATACGTGCATGTACATGGCTTGGGTACACCCATCTCCTTTGGCACTGACTCGAACTTGTCTGGCCAACCTGTGTTAAAAGTCACCCTTACCATCATGGTCCATAGGGAACCCGCCTTAACCCTCTCTAGTTCCGGTCTTGTATGGTTAAACCGGGTCAACCGTGTAAGTAAACCAGGTTTTAAAAGTAAGGTATCACATTTACTCCCCTTTTGAAACTTTCATCCTCGAAATTAGTGTACCTGGTTGTTCGAAAAGATGAGGGCACTTGGCTTGGATTTCATCTTCTTTCTCCCAGGATGCTTCTTCAAGTGAATGGTTAGCCCATCGTACTTTTGGACCGGTTGCGAAGGGTTTTCACTTTTTGGTCCAAGATTTTGGCTGGCTTTTCTTATAGGTCATATTAGCTTCTAGATATTCTGGTTCCATAGGTAACACATGCGATGGATCGTGAACGTATCACTTCAGCATGGATACATGGAATACATTATGAACATTTTTGAGCGAAGGTGGAAGAGCAAGCATGTAGGCTACTGAGCCAACCCGAGTTAAAATCTCAAATGGGCCAATGTATCTCGGGCTCAACTTACCCTTTCTATGAAACCTATGAAACCTTTTAGTAGGAGAAACCTTGAGAAACACCTTTTCTCCTGCTTGAAACTCAATGTCTTTCCTGTGGGTGTCTGCATAGCTTTTTTGACGTGACTAAGCTGCCTTAATCCTTTCTTGAATAACATCGACCTTGTCACATGTCATCTGTATCATTTTGGGTCCTAACATTCGGCGTTCGCCTACCTCATTCCAATACAGAGGAGTTCTACACTTCCTACCATATAATGCCTCATATGGAGCCATCCCAGTTGTAGCTTGATAACTATTGTTATAGGCAAACTCCATAAGGGGTATATATTCTTCCCGACTACCACTCATTTCCATTGCATATGCCCTGAGCATGTCTTCTAATATCTGTATGGTTTGCTCTGACTAACCATCAGTCTGTGGGTGGAAAGCAGTACTCAAGTTCACTTGTGATCCCAAAGCATGTTAGAAACTTTTCCAAAATCTAGAAGTGAACCTTGGATCCCTATCTGACACAATGCTCATTGGCACTCCATGCAAGCGCACTATGTTATCCATATAAAGTTGTGCTAACTTGGCCATAGAGAATTTGGTCTTGATGAGAATGAAATGAGAAATTTTAGTAAGCCGATCAACTATCACCCAAATCGCATCCATCCCCTTAGGTGTGCGTGGTAGTCCGGTGACAAAGTCCATTGTAATCCTATCCCACTTCTAGTCTGGTATTGGGAGTGGCTGTACCATAAGGTCGATGCCTCTCAGCTTTTACTTTTTGGCATGTAAGGCAAGTTGCCACATATAGGGCTATTGTGGTTTTCATGTTTGGCCAACAATAGTTTTGTTTGAGGTCCTTATACATCTTTGTACTTCCTGGGTGGAGTGAGTACTCAGAGCTATGTGCTTCCTGCACTATCTTCTCTTGTATCTCCAAATCATTGGGCACACACAACCTACCTCGAAACAATAATGCCCTGTCGCTAGCTAAAATGAAATCAGGGTTATTCATTGTTTGCTCTTGAATCTTAACTCTGATCCGTTCCAACTTAGGATCCAAAGGTTGTTTCATTATCGGCTCTTGCCTAATAGACGGATGCACCTGTAGAGCTGTTAGGGATACAGTTAACCATTAAATGTTTTCTAGTTGATGTTCAAGCTCTAAGGTTGCTCCTTCATATAAGAGGGTTTCATCCATTAGCATCGCCTCTTGTACGAGTTGTGGGCTGACTGCTAAGTGTGAGAGTGACACAGTATGTGCCTTCTGACTCAATGCATCTGCCACTACATTCGCCTTGCCAAGATGATATTGAATGTCACAGTCATAATCCTTTATGATCTTAAGTCATCTCCTTTGCCTCATATTCAAATCTCTTTGGGTGAAAAAGTACTTAAGACTTTTGTGATCACTGTATAACTCAAACTTCTCCCCATACAAATAATGTCGCCAAATCTTTAGGGAAAAATGAGTGGGGTAGTTCTTCTCATATTCTTTTAGTTGTCAGGATGCATATGCTATCACCTTACCATGTTACATGAGAACATAACCCAACCTGACCTTAGAAGCATCCGTGTAGACTGTCATTCCACCTATGCCTTCAGGGATGGTCAACACAAGGGCTGACACCAACTGTTTCTTTAATTCCTAGAAAATATTCTCAGATTCCTCTGTCCATTCAAATTTTACCCCCTTTCTGGTTAACTTAGTCATTGGTGCTGAGATCCGAGCAAAATTCTCAATGAAGCACCGGTAATACTCAGCGAAACCCAAGAAACTTCTAATTTTTATAACGTTCTTGGGGTTTTTCCACTCTACTATTGCTTTCACCTTATCAGGATCCACCTCAATTCCATCCTTAGACACTACGTGTCCCAGGAATCCAATTTGCTTAAGCCAAAATTTACACTTACTATATTTGGCAAACAATTATTGTTCTCTCAGCCTCTGAAATACCATCATCGAGTGTTGAGTGTGCTCCTCTTCCGTTTTAGAGTAGATCAAGATGTCATCAATAAAAATAATTACCCATTTATCAAGGGCATCATGAAATACTCGATTCATTAAATCCATGAATGTTGTTGGTGGATTGGTTAACCCAAAAGATAACACTAGGAACTCATAGTGACCATACCGAGTCCTGAAAGCTATCTTGGGTATGTCGCCGCTCTTTATCTTGAGCTGATAATAGCCTGATCTAAGTTCTATCTTTGAAAATACCTTTGTACCTTGTAGTTGGTCAAACAAATCATCAATGTGTGGCAATGGATACCGGTTCTTAATGGTTAGCTTATTCAATTCCTGATAATCGATGCACATATGCAAGTTGTCATCCTTCTTCTTGACAAACAATACTGGGGCACCCCAAGGTGAAACACTTGGGTGAATAAACCCCTTCTCCAATAATTCTTGCAACTGCATCTGTAACTCCCTCAATTCGGCTAGTGCCATCCTGTATGGAGCTTTAGACACTGGAGCTGCTCCAGGAATCAAGTCTATGGTAAATTCCAACTCTTTATCAGGTGGTAGCTGCATCAGATCATCTGGAAAGACATTGGGAAATTCTTTAACCACCTCTACCTCTTCTAGAGGTGTAACCTTTGCATCAACATCAAGTACCGATGCTAAGTAACCCTGACATCCACTTTCCAACAACTTTACCGCTTGAAGAACGGAGATGAGGACCTTTCTAGCCCTTTTTATTTTATCTGCTTGGTATACCAGTTCTTTCCCTTCATCATTTGTCACCCTAATTAGTTTTTTGGCACACATCATATTTTCTCGATGGGCCGACAACCAATCCATGCCCAGTATAACGTCAAAATTCTGCATGTTGAATTTGATGAGTTGTGCATCCAATTTCTTTCCACTGATTTCAACTAGGCATGGCCCATACACCTCCTTCAACTACGTAACTTTTCCTGTAGGCATACTAACAATCATCTCATGATCTAGTGTCCTGGACAACATACCAAGTTTCTCAGCAAATCTCTTAGATATGAACAAATGTGTAGCTCCTGAATCAAACATGACATAGGCTGGTATACTTGATATAGGTAGAACACCTAGTGCAACAATGCATATAAGTATAGCAGGTCATCAAAATTTAGCATAAGGAAAATCTTAAATTAAAATGTACCTGCTACAACTTCTATGCTGGCCTCAGCTTCCTTAGCTGATAAAGCATACATTCTTCCTTGCGGTTGATTCCCCTGAGTTAAGGGAGGTCTATACACAGAGGGCTAACTGGATGGTAAGGCTAGTCTGACTTGACAGTCTTTGGCAAAATGCTCATAAGGGTGGCAATTAAAGCAATAGCTCTTTGATGCCGAAACTGGGGCAGGGACCCTTTGTACTTGACCTGATGTAGACGGGGGACGAGGTGGCCTTGTGACTGTAGGCACCGTACTAGTGTTCAGGCTAAAAGATGTAGAGCCCGGACCACCAGCTGGTTGAGGAAGGTAGCCAGATGGCCTATAGGGTTGTCTGTATGCAGGCCTAGAACTATATGACCCATGGTATACCTTGGATGAGTTGCCCATGTCCGAAAATGGATTAGTCCTCTTCCACAATCCAGGTGTGAGGGATTATTCTCCCTTCTGCTTATCTTCCATGGTTTTAGCCTTTTGCACAATCTGGCCATAATCTGTCAAATCTAAGACCACGAGCACTGACCCAATAGATGCCTTTAATCCCTTCAGAAACCTTGCAACCTTTTTCTTAGCTGACCTCATATGCTTAGGGGTAAAATGGAACAAGCTTTCAAACTGCTACTGATACTCAAGGATAGTCTTATTCCCTTGAGTCAAGGCCATAAATTCCATCTCTTTATGGTCTCTGAAGCTACGAGGGTAATGGTTTACCAAAAACAACTCCTTGAACTGCTCCCATGTGGGTTCCGGATGTGCGGCAAACAATATAGGCTTAGAGGCTTGCCATCAAGAGTTGGCTTCATTCTTGAGTTGCAGCCCTACACAAATAAGCTTCTGCGCCTCGATGCACTCAACTACCTCAAATATCTTTTCTAGCTCCTGGATCCACTGGTCCGGCTCTAGAGGTCACTCCCCACCTTAGAGAATATAGGTGGCAAGTTCCTCTTGAAAGATTCCACTACCGTTATCGTACTATTCGTCGATGGGTAATTGGGTGCATATGCCGGATAGTAAGGGTACGGTGGGGGCACCATATATGGAGGAGTGCTGAGTGACAGAATTGGAGGTGTACCTCTGGCTTGCTCATGTGGTGTCATACCAAGTGGTGCTCCTCTAGTTTGTGGTCCCATACCAGACCCTACAAGTGAGTCTTGTGGAGTAATTATCCGAGGATTTTGACCGAGTTGAGGAAGGTCTAACTGTTGCTGTATAATAGCCATAAATGCCTACTGCTGCTAGAGCATTTGTTGCTGGAAGGCTTGTTGTGACTGCTGGACTATGGTCGCAACATCACTCGGAGTGATGACAGGTAGAGGATCCAAAAGTGTGGTCATAGGTGGGTCCCTTTGTGCCACACCCTGGTCAAGGGTTTCTTGAGGTTGTAGAAGTGGAGTTTGCCCCACTGAGCGGGACCTTCGAGGATTTGGTGGTCGACCAATAGGACGAGGACCACGTGAGGTGCCTCGAGCACTGCTACCGGATCTAGTGCGTACCATCATGTCCTTGCACCTGAATCATACCGTACACAAAACATTGGTTAAGTAGCTTAGAATTTACATAAGCACATAATCATCTCCCATTCTTTGACATAGCCCATGAAATCAATTTCACTCTAGGGTTCACACACTCTTAGATTGACATTAAACTTTCAACCTGACCACATAATCATATGCCAAAACACGGGGTATTGTAGTGTATGATGTCTTGCATCCAGCAACAGCTTAGCCTTGAGAGTACTATGCTAGCACTTCGACAAGTAGGATGGCAGTCCCGCTTGTCGGTTAGCAGGCCGTGGGGGTTGCAACGGGGGCAAGAGGCCCCCTGCATAGCGGGGGTGTAGGGGGCCTAGCCCCCTGCTTGATTTTTTTTTATATCCTTTATTATTGTTAATAATGTATTATTATTATTATTTCTACTATTATTATTATTTTTTATTTTTTTATTTTTTTATTTTTTTATTTTTTTATTTTTTTATTTTTTTATTTTTTTATTTTTTTATTTTTTCTACCGGCGGGCGGCGAGCGACCACCGACTGGCGACTCTGGTCGGGGCCCACCGATCTAACCCGAGGTGGCTTTAAAGGGGCTTTTAAGCCTCTTCTTTCTTCATCTCTTCTATCTTCTACTCTTAGGCTCAACTCAAGGCGATTTTGGAGGGTTACTTGGTGCATCCACTCACGATTTCATTCAACGATTCCACGGATTTTGAAAGATTCAAGCACCTTTCACTCTCAAGTAAGTCTATTCTCCATTTCTCTTCTTGGAAACATATATTTCGGGTGTTGAATCCATCCATACTTCCCAAACCTTGACTTCTTTAATTTCTATTTCATAGAATAGTCATTCCATGAGAATATGATGCTTCCTTTGTGACTCATTCATAGTTTTGGGCTTTACTGCCCAATCTATAGGAAAAAATCCCAAACCTTGCCCTAATTCCTCCAATTTGGGGTTTTCTTCTATTTCTTCTCTTTTCTCCCCAACTAACAACTCAATTGGGATTTCTTATCCTTGATTTGCACTTACATTATTGGAAAGATCATGGAAACTTGTATATACTTGCAATTCCATCTCATTTCTATGAAAATCCATCTCTTTTGTGTTAGGTTTCTCGAAGAAAAAAAAATTTGGGGTTTCTATGATTCTCTTCACTTCGTTCCATACTTGTGAACAACTTTGAATCACTTGCCATTAATTGTTGGTGCAATGATATTTGACTTACACTTGTTGGTTGCATGCCTCGATGACCCCTATGATTATGAAATTTTTTTTTTCTCTCCAAAAATGGAAATCTCTCTCTCATTCCTTGTGCTTCAATGTCATAATAGAATTTTTTTTTCATATTCTTGGTTGTATAATGATAGGTATTACTATCATTGACATGTAAGCTTCAAGTTCCACACTTTTATGGGATTTTCATTCTCTTGGATTGAACTTGTACATTGAAATTGGGGCTTTCTACCATTTGACACCAATTACCCCACTTGAGGAAATTCTTATGAGTCTTTCCATTATTTCTCAATTGCCATACTTTATACTCCTTTGTTACTCTTCTATTTTGCAACATACTAGTGGATATCATGTTTGGGGATTTCCTTCTATTCATTTCTCCATGGCTTAACCACCCCTCTTTTTTATGATGATCCACATTATCTATTTGAGTGCATTTACATGTGCTTGCTCACCCTCCTGTTAACTTCCTTTGTCATGCAACATTCTTACTTATCACTATTTCTTCTCTTTTCTTACTAGGATGTCTTCTTGCAAGGGCAAGGAACCCGCATTCTCTTCTAATAGACGTAGGGCCACAACTTCAAAAAGGAAAGGTGTAGGGACTAGTTCCTCAACTATTCGCACAAGGCAACAAGGACATGCCCCCATAGATCTTCTAGACTATGATGAGAGACTCTTCCGGAGTATGAGGGCAGCAACGAATTGACAGACCTTCCTAAAAAGGTCTATAATGATGGAGACCATGGTAGCTTGTGATTTCAATAAGATTCAACTACAAGAGAGATTTACTGCACTGGCTTGGCAGTCCATCCTTAATATTGACTGCCCATGCTATGAATACCTTGTTCAAAGATTTTATTGTAATTTGGAGGTCTCTTACCAGTATGGGGAGTACTCAATCACCAGTATGGTGAAAGGGGTGAACATTCATTTGACTATGGACACTCTTGCTAGTATTTTAGATATGTCATCAGTTGGGCATCAATTCTATAGCCCCCTAAGGAGTAAGCCTGTGGGCCCATCCGTAAGTTCAAAGATGTAGGACCACATTTATGAGACCATTAGTGGCAGCAAGGTGCATCCAGATTTTGAGGCGACATACAACCTGGAGACTCGTGTATTTGCTCGCTTGGTTCAGTTTAATTTGCTCCCTAGAGGAGGTCATAGGAACCAAGTGAGCTTCATAGCAGCTTACATAGCCTTCTGCATCTACAAGGCCTTAGAGGGAGGTGTCGAGCAGTTATGCTTGCCCTACATTACACTTAAAACTATGGAGATCATGCCACACATCCTAAGGATAAAGGTTTCCCATATGGTAGGACCCTCACTAGGGTTTTCGAGTTCTTTGGGGTGGATTTGAGTGGTGAGGAGGGAAAGACTCCAGCGGACAAATTTAGCAGGAAAGACCTACGTAGGATGGGTCTCCAGGCTCTTATGGATGTACCTCAGAGGGCAAGAGCTCAAGGAGGTAGGAACAGGGAGGGTGTCTGCATAGCGGAAGAGGAGAATAGTGAGGAGGACGAGGATTATGTTCCCCAATTGGAGGAGGAGGACTTTCTAGATGAGGATATCCTCAAGAAGGAGCTTCTTGATTTGAGAGATGCTGATCCTGACTTTGCTAGGGCTACAAACCCACAGCATAGAGCCCCACCACCTGAGAGTGGTGCATTTGACTTTGAGAGCATGATGACCATCATGAGGGACTTAAAAGATGGGCAAGATCAGCTTTTGAGAAGACTAGATGAGAGTGCTACTAGAGAGGAAAATATCTTAGAAAGGTAGGCTACATTAGAGAATTCCTTCCTAAGATTGAGCGAGGATTTGGACACAATGGAAAATGCTATTTCAACGGACTTTACCCAACTCCGGAGGGATGTGCAACTAGTGAATACGAGGTTTAATTACTACAACCACCGGCTCAATATTAAATCGAGGCCTAGGAGGGATGGAGTAGTAGAGCGAGATGATTACGAGGGTCTCTGAGGACTTAGCTTGCCTATCCTAATCAGCTTTTTTATTTGTCTCTATGTTGTTTATGTATTTATGGTGGACTATTTTTTTTTTTTTGTACTTTTCTCTGTAATTTGGACTTGCCAGTGTGGTGTTATGATGTTATTGGTGACTTTTAGTTAGTTTTGTCTACTTGATAAACTTATTGTAATTCGGTTGTAATAACATTAGTTAGCCTTTGTTGATTATGCTTATTCATATATGTATGTTGTCTATTAGGTGCTTCTATTTAAAACTTTTGAGAAATCTTGTTTTAGCGTTGTTATGCTTTCAAAATTTTGTTAAATCCGTACTCGATGGGTTATGCAATCAAATAACTAATCTTTATTTATTCCAAGCAAACTTTCTCTCATGCATGCCATGAAATGCAATAAATAAATGCAATAGTTTTTTTTTTAATTCTTTAAACTATTTTATATTTACCCAACCCCATTTCTAAGTATAGATTCTATGGGGTCTAAATGGTATGCTGTGAGTGGACAGAGCATCACGCTTTGATACCAGCGTTGTCACTCCCCGTTCACACAGAACCGGACCGATGACCGAGTTAACTCCAGTTAATCCAAAACCTACTAGGATCATCTGATACAGTACCTCACCACAGCATACCCACATCTAAGATAAGTGTTCAAAAGTTCAATGGAAGACTTAAATTACCTGTAAATATCTCTAATATATTTGATACCCAAATTGTAGTATATAGCTAAGTACATGTGGGCCCGCAAGCATGATATTTACACAAAACGAATAACAATTTACATATTAAGTACACAAAAGGGGAGGTCATCAAAAATTAAAAAGCAAAATCCTGTACAGTGTCATTACTACGGTCCTGCAGCATAGCCCTCGCACATACAATCAGCACCGTGCTCATACTCCTCAGGGACCCACCAATCCTCAACAGAAAACTCGACTGTGGGGCCTGACTCCTAATTTTCAGGTGGGTGACCTATAAAATCATCTAAAAGAGGTGTGCACGTGGGATGAGCTCAGTAGCTCAGTAAGTGAAAAGAATGACCACACAAACATTCACATCCATATGCACTATATGCAATGCAATTCATTATAAATCTTATCCACCTAAAAAACATTACTAAGTCTTAGGTTATGTGCTACTCCCAACCACAGTGAGCGTATGCCCCAGGTATGAGTCACGAACTCCATCCCGCGATACGCCCATAGGATTATCGGAGAAAGCCCACCATGAGTACTCAGAAAGTAAAGCATGTTGACCACCGACTCTCAACATAAAAGTAAATGACAGAAATGTAAAGGTATCGACCCCGACAATTTAAAAATAGTACGATTGGCCCTCTTGAATATACCACTGAGGTTGCCGACTGTCCTAATGACCAGTAGGGCGTATGTCTAACCGCCATAGTGACCCGATAACCGCTACCACTGCTTCCTTCCAAGTGATAACCCAACACCTCCACCCCTATTGGGAAGGGTCGTAGCACAGGGAATGATAATCCTAAATTATATGCTCCTATATGACAAAGTATGATTACATAGTGCCATCGCATCCCATACCACGGGCCACCAATGCACTCGTTTCCAAACTAACTATGGCATCTAGTCTAATAATGCATCACGCACAGTAATCCAATCATTCATCATATAAGCACATCAATCATTTAGCATTGAGAATGTAAAGTACAACACATATCATAAATCATTTGTTTAGAATGCACAAGCAATGTATGCGAACGGCATACGAGGATAACTAATCTACACAAAATTTGCATGATGACATGGCTAGTCTAGATACAATTTAATGATGTAAAAACATGCCTTAAAATAAATTCAAATTTCCTCTCCCCACTTACTTGTTGGGTATAAAAGCTCACGTTCGGTACGGGTGAGATCCGGCATGAGAAACGTAAATTCTAGTGGAACCTATCATAAGCGAATGAGATTATCCTTTCACCACCTTGGGATCAAAATTAACGAGGTTTAATGTTTAAATCATGCTTAAAATCATAAAAGAAGGTTGCCCGCCCATTTTGGGCCCATTCAGGCTCAAAAATCTGACTGGTGGGCCAACAGGTGGGCCAGACAGCCCACTGATCTTCGCCCATCGGTTCAACAAGCGGGCCGGATAGCCCACTGATCTTTACCCACCGGTTCAACAGGCGGGCCAAATAGCACACCTGTCTTCGCTCACCAGTTCAACAGGCAGACCAGATAGCCCCCCGGTCCTTGTCCACCTGTTGGAATTAAGGTTCTGCCCCAACAGGTGGGCGGGTTCGCCCACCGGTCTTAGCCCACCTATTGGAATTAAGGTTCTACCCCAACAGGTGGGCGGGTTCGCCCGCCGGCCTTCGCCCACCTGTTGGTGCAAAAATTGGTTTTCTCTCTTAAAACACTCCTCAATCTTGGAAAAACCAAATGGGCTATTTAAATCACATTTTTCACACATCTAAGGTCTCATAAGATGATTCTAACCTATATCTAAGTTAGATTTAAGGATTGAAAAGTAATCTTACCTTCTTTGCTCAAGAACTCTTTCAAAATCCCAAAATCACTTCTTAACTCAAGAAATCACTAATGCTTCTCAAATCTTGCAAACACTTCTTTAAACCTTCAAAATCAACATATAGACCATCTATGAAACCTTATATTTATCATCTCAAGTGGGATTAACAAGATCTCAAGGAACTCTACCCAAATCAAGGGTTTCACTTGGGGTTTTGTGAAAGTTTAAGAAGTATAGCCTTCACTCATCTCACATTGTAGGTCTTATGTTGGGGATCACTTTTTTGGTGCCGAAATGAGAAGATCAAACCTCGGTGTCGCTTAAAATCATTTCTTCATCTTTTTCTTTTCCTTTCTTCTTCTTTGTTCTCTTTTCTTCCTTTCTTTTCTCTCTCTTCTTTACTTTTCTCACCCACTCTTTAAGGCATTAAATGAGAAAAAAGAAAAACAATAAGTACTATTTATACTAGACAATATTTAGTAACCACATGGGTGGGTCACACTGGTGGGCAGGTTCGCCCACCTGTGACCGCCCACCTGTTGGTCAAATCTTAGCCAAACAATTGAGATTTCGATGGAATTCAACTCTCAGTATGTATCTCACTCTCGGCACAAGATATATAATATGTATACACTTTAGGATAAGACTACATACCAGTATTACCTGTACATGGCCTTATGATACATGCATGTACACGGCTTGTGTACACTCATCTCCTTTGGCACTGACTCGATCTTGTCTGGCCAACCTATGTTCAAAGTCACCCTTGCCATCATGGTCCATAGGGAACCCACCTTAACCCTCTCTAGTTCAGGTCTTATATGGTTAAACCGGGTCAACCGTGTAAGTAAACCAAGTTTTAAAAGTAGGGTATCACATCAGCCTCTCCTCGTGCCGAGCAGCCACCTCGGCCACTCCTTGTGTCGAGCAGCCACCTCGGCCTCTCCTCATATCGAGTAGCCACCTCAGCCTCTCCTCATGCAGAGCAACCACCTCGGCCTCTCCTCGTGCACAACAGCCACCTCGGCCTCTCCTCGTGCCGAGCAGCCACCTCAGCCTCTCCTCATGCCTAGCAGCCACCTTAGCCTCTCCTTATGCTGAGCAGCCAGCTCGGCCTCTTCTCATGCCAACCAGTCACCTCGGCTCGGCACAGCCAAATAAGGGCCCAGAAATGTGCACACATCCACTCCTATATTCAAGGGACATAATCCTTAATTATGGGGGTAGGACTCTATCCGCTACATGTCATCAAAGGCATCCACCCCTCTCATGATTTGCACCTCCGAGATCAATAAGGAATATTCCCAGAACATGCCCTGGAACCCAGAATATTCCCAGAATCACAGAGCCACTTCCCTCAAGGACTCTTCGCCTAAACAGGACTCTCCACAAATGCCCCTCCTTCTCTCTCCATCAGCAGCCTATAAATACCAAGGTAAGCCTCCATCATAGGGGTCAATCACTTCTTTGACAGGAAAAAGCTCTCATGAGCAGCTGCTATAGAAAGATCTGACTTAGGCATCGGAGAGTCCCCTGTCGGATCAGCCCAGCTCTCCCCTGTCTTCTCTTCTGTGCAAGTCAACTGGAGCATCAGGTACTACAGGGAAGATCACCCGATCAATTTTTACCACATCACTACCCATTCCCTACCTTCCTCGTGCTATTTCGAGATCGATCAGCACCGTATTCTATCCAAGGTATGTTTTCTCTAACTGTAACCTAGTTATTGTGATTTTCTTCTCTGTGAGTTTTGCATGCAGCCAATTAACTAGGTTTTCCATTTCAAATCCTTAGGAATCATCTTGCAACGATGTCTGGATGCCGTGTATGTACTAGATGTGCTCTTATACAAGAGGAGTAAGATTCTGTTGAGTAGTTCAACCCCATTCTGTTTCGCTCTAAGGTTGAGCGAGACCATTGGGAATTCTTTGAGCACCATAATGTAGACCCCGGAGTCTATGTGAGGACCAACAACTTTCGTGTGTTCCATCTTCGTTAACGGTTTGAGGAGATAGGGTGGTATATCATCCTAAAACCCAACCGATACTACTACCCCACCCTGGTCAGGATATTCTACTCCAACATGGAATGCGTGAACCGGGGTACCGAAGAGATGCAGTTCACCTCCTATGTGAAGGGGTGGAGATCTCCTTTGACATGGGGCAACCAACAAATATTTTGATGATTAGCAATGCAGATGATCTAGTGTACTGCCCACCTCGGACTCCGATATATGAATTTCAGAGTCCCAACACCTTCCAAGAGATCAATGACATGCTAACTAACGAAGCCAAGGGATGGAATCGTTCAGTCAACTATTTTGCTACTCCAAAGGTTGTCTACCGTGCAATTCAGCTGAATGTCCTCCCCACCTGTGAACATTGTAATGAGGTATCCATCCTGTAAGCCTATGTGGCATACTGCGTGTATATGTGCCTCCTAATGTGGACCATGGTAACTCGATCTGAAGGGTAGGATCACAGAGTAGGGAACCTATGCTATGGGAGGATATTGACTGACATCTTCCGCCACTTTGGTGTGGACTTGGAGGGTGAGGCACGCTTGGGTGAAGAGGTCACAGACTTCAACCAAGACTCTCTAAGGAAGATGACCATAGATCTGAGGGAGGTGACACCTATTCCAGGAGAGGGTCAGTAGCCTATGGAGGCAGAGGGTGGCAGTGTCGGTGAGATAGGAGGAGAAGCTGCTGGGGCTGGTAGGGCTCCACCACCTGATCCCCAGGCTATGGGTTATATGGCGGCTTTTACATCTCAGAGCACTAGGGGTGCGAGGATGTGATGGCCGTCTGGATACCACTATGTCACTGATAAGGAGCATGGATAACCACCTCGAGAGCATGGACAGGACCTATTGTCTTATGGACAATAGAGTGGCCTCCCTAGAGGCACAGATGCAGGCGATGGTCTTCCACCTCGGCATTCTAGTGCCTCCTCCAGGAACACATGGTCTGAACCAGGCTCAGGGTCAAGGACAGAACCAGCAGCAGTAACAGCAAGAGTAGTGGCATGTTCGCCACTGTAGCTTTTAGGATTTCCCTTTTCATGTTTTATTTGAGTTTGATGTTTTAAGTTTAGTTGAACTTTTACATTATGTCATTTGCTTCAGTTGTTTAATTTCCTAGACTTAGGCTAGTTAGGATTTCCTGCTTTCAGTACTTTATTTTTTCTTATGAAAGTGTAAGCTGTGTATTCAAATTCTTTATTATAATGGAACGGCTTTAACACCTATACTTGTCTCCTAATTGTGTAATTTCTATTATTGTTGTCTTGATATTTTTATTTAATCCTAATTTTCCCAAAATTGTGGTTTGGCTGAGATTGTGAGTTAAGGCAGAGCATCGCGGTCTGATACTATAACTGTCACACCCCACTCCCGACAGACCCAACTTACCATCAGGAATACCGACGGTGTTAGTAAAACACGTACCTGTCTTACTAATCTACCAGGATTTCTGACAACAGTACCTTGACTTTTTCACAATCTCACAACACAAATCAACATAAGCAACGAAATTAGAGTATACTAGCATAATTATAAATAAAATGGGGAAACATCTAATGGTATTATAATAGCAATAACTGAGTTATTCTATTACATTCATCCATGACATATAATATAATCTCAAGAAAATATACAATCCACAACTATATCCAAAAGTATCGAAAGATCATGTACAATCTCATGGTGCGACGTAAGCACAGTGATCGCAAGCACATTCTTGATCGTGCTCCTCCACTTCTGGCATCCACCAGTCGCTCACACCATACTCCGACCCAGAAAATACTGGGTCACCCACCATTGGCACCACGGTACCTGCATCATCATCTAAAAAAATGGTGTATACGTCAGGTAAGCTTTCCAACTCGCTCAGTGAGGGGTGGGGCAAGCACATCCAAGCGAGATAATAATAGTAATAATTTATGATGCATGATTGCAGAAATTAAACACATAGTCTATGAGGCTCGTGATGCAGTTCATTTGTTTATTATCCACCTACCAATACAAACTAAGTCTAGTAAATACTACTACGGTGCATTACACTGTATCCCTCATCTTGGAAACGACATCGACTATGCAGTGATACAAACGCCAGTCATGATTAGAAGCTTGTCGATCCCCGTATGCATTCATGGGTCACCCAGAAAACCCCTGATAACCCCCTCCTGGCAGTCACGGCACTTGTAACACTTCAGCCACGCTGTATAGGTTCCCGCCTCCGGCAATAATCACATCGTACCGTGGGAGTGGCACTTTAGAAAAACATATCAAACATACCACAATGGGTTACCCAACACCTCAACCCTTGTTGGAAAGGGTTTGTAGCATAGGGAGTGATACCTAACCATATATATACTACATGCCTTCATAATGATACAGTTACTATGGATTACACAATACTGGAGAGACCTCGGCCTCAAAGTGTAATCCATCTCCAAATACAATCCCGGGTACACGATACCAGAGAGACCTTGACCACAAAGTGAAACCCAAGACCATTTACCTAATCTAGCATACATATCACAGTTGAGTATAGACTACACAACACCAACAAGACCTCGGTCACGAAGCACATCCATTTCCAAATGCAGTCCTGGGGTAGACGAAACCAGTGAGACCTTGGAAACAAAGTGTAACACGTGACTACAAATAATTCTAATGCACATAATCGATGCATGAATGCAACATACATACAGTGATCACAGTACTGGTACCACCTCGGCCACACTGGATCCCGTCATACATTTCCATACAAATCATATCTAAATCATAAAATAACAATGTAGCATATCATAATCATTTTTGAATAATTACAATTAAACATACAATTCTAAACATGTGAGAAATTTAATGATAATAAAAAATTTAGAAATAAACATAGTCCATCCCTCACTTTGTTGATCTTTGTTTGGTTTAGGGTTCAAGTAAGGCCACTGATTAATCAAATCAATTCTGACTTTGGGACACGTGCACATCACTATCCTAGACACAAATGGAATCGTACATCAGTACTAGTTAAAAACATCAGGAGGGACCCACAGAGGTCACCCCCAAACTGTATAGACACTATCTCCCAATGACAGTAATGTCACTGGAAACAACCATTGGAAACAGGGCATTTCCACCGAAAATATCAGACCTGTTTTCGGTGGAGGTGATAGAGAGCACATAAGGCTCCATGTCCACTAGAAATATGCCACCAAAAATAGACCCAGTGGATCCGGTGGGCTCTTTTCGATGGAGGTACAAGGCAGTCCAACAATTTGGGGCTTTCTGGCTCGGGCCTGATTGCCAGGATTTGTTTCATGGAATTTGTAGGGGATGTTCCTAGCATTATTCTAAGCCAAGAAAATACCAATTCCATCGAGCCATTTGGGAGATACGTCGATCAAACGATCGAAACTCTAGTTGGTCTTTTGGCATTACATGTTGTCAGAGCTCACCGAGCTTGGTTCGAGCTCGACAACAACACCGGGAAGGTAGAACACCCATCCTACAACCTTGAAATAGTTTGTACACCAAGATTCTATCCATACCTAGCTTTGTCTAGGTCAAAATGAAGAGAGAAAGTGGCATAGGAGGTTGTACTTACCTCCGGCAACGATTCCTCCAACAAAGCGACAGCCGGCACTAGGGTAGGCCTCCAACCCTCTTCTTCTTCCTCTTCGTCTTCCTTTCTCTCCTCTTTCTCTCCTCTTATACGTTGGGCACAAGGGAAATGAGGAAATGAATCCTCATTTCCCAACTTATAACTTAAGTTGGGCCTTAGGGTCCGTTTGGTTTGGACCCCTTTTGAACCAATCGGGTTAAAATGAGTTTCAGAATATGAGGACCTGCACATTTAAGTCCATAAGGTGTTTACATCAAGAGGAAGGTGTGGAGGATGATTTGGGATCATCCGGAACCATTTACGATGCGAGTGGTGGGACCACGGGCATCGGAAGCTCGACAGCAGCCTCTAGACCCACCAAAAATAGGCACCGGATTCATGCCTAGGCTGCTTCCGGTGGCTTGTTTCTGGTGGTCAAGATAGCTTGCTATCCCATGGTTGGTCTCACACGGGTGGTTGTCCTTGAACATGCCTAAGGCTTTTCGAAAATCATGATGCGTGCCGAAAATCAAGTGTGGGGAGTTGGGTCACTTATCGTCTGGGATAGGAAGGTATAAATCCTCACCAGTTAGATAGGCATACAATGCACGAACAAGTGGGGTCATCTCTACCCCTTTGGCAATGTGCAGTCCTGAACCAAAACCTGATTGTACTTCTGATCTCTGATCCGAGGTCTGTCATAATAGTTCAAATTAGACTGGATTAGGGCATGGGTGTAACATTTGTAGCTTTTTTAAGTTATTGAGTGTATTTATCATATATGAGATCTGCCACCTCAGCTAGAATGGTGATCGCTCGATCAAAAGCTCATAAGTCCACATCAAAATGGATAGCAACCAGCCAGCCAATGGGAAGAGACACAGACCACAATATAAAGAAGATTTAAACTTATTTTACGATGCAACACTCAAAACACTCAAAGCTCTACCTACTCTCCCTTCCATTTTCATCAGAATACTAACTTAGGCATCCGAGCCTCCTTCCCGAGGTCACCCTCCAGGTTAATTTTTTATCTGTGGTTTGCAGGTTCTATAGAGCGAGAAATTTCAGCAATATTAGCCGAATGCTCGTATACGAGAACTTTGAAAATTAGGCCAATAACACTTCTAGGTATCTCCTTGTCCCTTGAGTCTTTTTACAGCTCTCAAAATCACCAATTTCATGAGTTAAAATTTTGTCTTAACATACTTTCAAATTTCTTCCTAATTTGTATACTTAAACCTTATAATTCTGTAATAAAAAATTTCCCACCTCCCATACTGATTTAATTGGAGTTGGACCATTATAAAAAGTATAGATGAGCCACACTCTAGCTCCAATTCAACTCAAGTGGGGAGCGTAAAAAATATCAATGTCAAATTTGGAGCATTCTCACATGATTTCTTAAACAAAATTAGGTAAGAACTCATGACATGCATAAAACCCAAAACTAATTAACTAAATTTACTAATCCCAACTTCAATTACTAATTTATACCATGCATGCTAAAATTCCTCCCAATTGGGGAGTTCTCAAAGATGGGTAAATGATAAATTAAAACACTAAACTCCTATTCAATTTAGGAATTCTTCCACTTAGTACAAAATAAGTATATAGGGACTAAATTTTATTACTGAATTCCTAACTGAGTATGCTTCTTTCTACTTTAATTAAACTAATTCTTTTGCATGCGGTCCCAGAGTCTCAAATTTTGGGTGGCTGCATGCTTGAAACCCTAACCGGTTTTCATTCCTACTTAATGAAATTGTTGTACTACATATAGGGTGGTGGAATTTTTTCTTATAGAGTATGTGTACAGCAGAAAGAAAGTTCTAGCAGCCCAACCTACCTGTGTGCAGTATCAACTATATGTACAGCTAGGTAGCAGCAATCTTCCAAGCTTGAATCAACTTTAGTTTGTAGCAATTTCAGTCCTAGCAACATCTGAACTTCTGGACAGCAGCTTTGCAAAGCTCCATGTGTGTGAATTACTATCCTCAGTCATGATTAGTAGCAGGACAGTAGCTAATCCCAAAGATGGGTAGCAACCACCTTCTTGTATAATAATTTCCTTCCTCATAGCTTGTATCAGTAGTAGCCTTTTGCAGCAGCAAGAGGCTTCATCATTTAGCCTTTGCTTGCACCAACAACTAGCAGCAGCAGTAGCAATAGGGGCAGCAACTGTAGTCCAGCAACCAGCAGCAGCAGTAGCAATAAGGGTAGCTGCTATAATCCATGTTCAACAGCCCCCGTTCCACCGTAGTATACAGCAGACTAATAGAACAACAGAGGCAGTTTTGGGGTTTTAAGGTTCAGCCCTAAGGGTCGTTAGGGCCTGTTTGGTAGAACCAATAGCAATATGGGCAGCCACTGCTATCCAATAACCAGCAGTAGCAGATAAAGTTGGAGTAGTAGCAATAGGGGCAGTAGCTGCAGTCCATGTGCAATAGCCCCCCTTTCTTCTCCTTCTCCTTCTCCTTCTTACTGTTCCACCATAGTATATAGCATAATAATGGAATGACATAGGCATTTTTTGGCTTTTAAGGTTCAGCTCTGAGGGTCCTTAAGGCTCGTTTGGCTGAATCAGTCTAACAACAAAATTAGTTATAAAATTTAATTCTAAAAACTACTTTTAAAACATAAATTATATAAAATTTAATTTCCTTTAATAAACCCCACAAAATATTGACTTATTAATTTGGATTTAGTCTGCATGATGACCTCTACATGTTGGGTAACTACGATGCCCGTGGGTGTAGGCATGTGGACCCCTACAAAAAATATCAATTTTTCCTACATTCTGTAGTTGAACCGACTGGCCAGTTGACAGTAGGGTATTCCACCAGTTTGCGCATTTTTACACCACTAGCTATCCTAACCTTTGGGTTCTTGAATCCACCCATTATAGGACTGGTTCCAATAATTTTTTTCTATTTTTATGCTCCTTCCTTAGCCCATGAATTAGCCAAATTCCCTCTCTCCCACTACTGTTTAGGGGTGTCAAAACCTAGCCTGAACTGATAAAACCGACCAAAACCAATCGAGAAAACCCAAAACAAACCAAACCGATCCTTATTCGATTGATTTTGGACTAAGGTATGTTGGGACAGGTTGAAAATTGGTCCAAAACTGACCAATAACCAAACCAAAACCAAACCGATAAAAAAATAAATGATTATGAGATTATAAATTGGTGAATTGACCCTCACTTTTTTACAATATTAGTGAGAAATTTTTTTATTGTAAGGGGAATTGTTACAAATCATTGAATATTAAGTTATGAATAGAGAAATTGATTTGTAAAATGTAATAATACTTCCATTGATTTCTTTGTTCACAATAGAAAACTAGTTGGATAGTTAAATGAATGATTGGATAATAGGGTTCATTTTTTTATTTCAATATTAGTTATCTTTTTAGTAATTTGTTATCCATTGGTTTGAATATTAGTTATCTTTCCCTTCCAATGATAAACCATGATTTAATCATAAATTTAAAGTGTTCTTTTCATCAAATCTTGTTACTATAAGTTATGAATGTAAGATTCATTATGGTTTAAGCCCAATAATAAGCCAAGCTAAACCGATATTAACCCGATATTGAAAAATAGAAATAAATCGAAACCAAACCGGACTGAAACCAAAACCAACCGAAAACCAAAGTTCCTTAACAGATTGGGTTTGGTCACCCTCATTCCTAGACCAAAACCAATTCAACCCGACTGGAACCAAACTGAACCATCCAATTGACAACCCTACTACTGTGTATAGGGATCCATGGCAGAGTAGCCTACCTTCTTATGCAAACTAGGTTATAACATTAGGGTCAGTTGCTTCGAATTTAGGGCATTACAACATCATTGGTAGACTTCAAGTGTATACATGTACTTCACTCGTTGAAGGGTGAGAATATTTGTTCTATTGTGCTAGGAGCTCAATTCCTATGTTATAATATTCTGCCTATACTTACTGTTGTCTTACTTATTTCATATATTAGTCCATCCGATAGGTAATTTGAAGGGCATGCTTGTTCTAAATTGTCCCTAACTCAACTATTTCATATCAACATACAAACAGATAGAAATCCTACAACGTTCTTATAAGTATTATAGCTAGACCTTTCCGAAGTTACTTAAATTACTTGTCATATAATTTGCACGAATTCTAAGTAATTGTGAGTACTTCTCATATAATTATAGCTCCTTCTAGTTATTGAGTGTACTTGTCATATATGAGATATACCACCTCAGCTCAGATGGTGATCGCTCAATCAAAAGCCCACCAGTCCACATCAGCAGGGATGGCAAAAAGCCAACTAATAAGAAGAGCCACCGACCACTATATAAAGAAGACTTAAACTGATTTTTAGGGTAGGACACTTAGAACACTCAGAACTCTATCTACCCACACTTCCATGTTTGTCAGACTACTGACTTAGGCATCAGAGCCTTCTTCCTGGGGTCACCCTCAGGGCCAGTTTCATATATGTGGTTTGCAGATTCTAACTGAGTGGAAAACTTCATTAACATTAGCCAAACACTTGAAGATGAGCATTTTGAAAATTAGCCGAATGACGCTTTCAGCCCTCCACATCTATTTTGGCTGAAAATACCAACCGGTATGTCTCTTACCATTGCTCATTCATTTTCAACGCATTTAAATTTGAGTTTACATACCAGCTTCTATGTTTTTGTGGCTAATAGTCGTCAGGGATCATAACACTCAGAACACTTTGAGCTTTTCCTACACACCCTTCAATTTTTGTCAGAATACTGACTTATGCATTGGAGCCTTCTTCCAGGGGTCACCCTCTAGACCAGTTTCTTATCTGGGGTTTGCAGGTTCTAACTGAGCGAGAAACTTCATCAACAATATCCAAACACTCGAAGACGAGGACTTTAGAAATTAGCCAAACGACGCTGTCAGCCCTCCACATTTGTTTCGACTGAAAACCTAACAGGTATGTCTCTTACTAATTGCTCATATAATTTCAACGTATTTAAATTTTAAGTTTATGTATCCGCTTCTATTGTTTTGTGGCTCATAGTCATTAGGGATCATAACACTCAGAACACTCTGAGCTCTGCCTACTCACCCTTCAATTTTTTTCAGAACACTGACTTAGGCATTGGAGCCTTCTTCCCAAAGTCACCATCTGGGCCAGTTTCTTATCAGTGGTTTGCAGGTTCTAACTAAGTGGAAAACTTCATCAACATTAGCCGAACACTCGAAGACGAGCATTTTGGAAATTAGTCGAATGACGCTTTCAGCCCTCCACATCTGTTTTGGCTAAAAATCCCAATAGGTATGTCTCTTACCAATTGCTCATACAATTTCAACGCATATAAATTTGAGTTTATATACCGGCCTCTATTGTTGTGTGGCTTATAGTCATCAGGGATCCTAACACTCAGAACACTCTGAGCTTTACCTACTGACCCTTCTATTTTTTCAAAATACTAACTTAGGCATCAGAGCCTTCTTCCCAGGGTCACCATCCGGGCCAGTTTCTTATCTGTGGTTTGCAGGTTCTAACTGAGTGGGAAACTTCATCAACATTAGCTAAACACTCAAAGACGAGCATTTTGGAAATTAGCCGAATGATGCTTTTAGCCCTCCATATCTATTTCGGCTAAAAATCCCAACAGGTATGTCTCTTACCAATTAGTCATACAATTTCAACTCATTTAAATTTGAATTTATATACCGGCTTCTATTGTTTTGTGGCTAATAGTCGTCAGGGATCATAACACTCAGAACACTCTGAGCTTTGCCTACTCACCCTTCTATTTTGGTCAAAATACTGACTTATGTATTGAAGCCTTCTTTCCGGGGTCACCCTCCGAGCTAGTTTCTTATCTGGGGTTTACAGCTTCTAACTGAACAGGAAACTTCATTAATATGAGCCAAACACTTAAAGACAAGTACTTTGGAAATTAGCCGAATGATGCTATCAGCCCTCTACATCTGTTTTGGCTAAAAACCCAACAGGTATGTCTCTTTCTAGATGCTCTTACAATTTCATCGCATTTAAATTTTAAGTTTATGTATCCACTTCTATTGTTTTGTGGCTCATAGTCGTCAGGATTCATAACACTCAGAACACTCTAAGCTCTGCCTACTCACCCTTCAATTTTTTTCAGAATACTGACTTAGGCATCAGAGCCTTCTTCTCAGGGACACCCTCTAGGCCAGTTTCTTATCTATGGTTTGTAGGTTCTAACTGAGCGGGAAACTTCATCAATATTAGCCAAACACTCGAAGATGAGCACTTTGGAAATTAGCCGAACGACAATTTTAGCCCTCCACATCTGTTTCAGCTAAAAACCCATCAAGTATGTCTCTTACTAATTACTCATGCAATTTCAACCATTTAGATTTTAAGTTTATGTATCGGCCTTTGTTGTTTAGTGGCTTATAGTCGTCAGGGATCATAACACTCAGAACACTCTGAGCTTTGCCTACTCACCCTTCTATTTTTGTCAGAATACTGACTTAGGCATCGGAGCCTTCTTCCTGGGCTCACCCTCTGGGCTTGTTTCTTATCTGTGATTTGCAGGTTCTAACTGAGCGGGAAACGTCATCAACATTAGTCAAACACTCAAAGATGAGCACTTTGAAAATTAGCTGAATGACGTTGTCAGCCCTCCACATCTGTTTTGGCTGAAAATCCAATAGGTATGTCTCTTAATAATTGTTCAAACAATTTGAACATATTTAAATTTTAAGTTTATATATTGGCTTCTATTGTTTTGTGGCTCATAGTCATCAGGGATAATAACACTCAGAACACTCTGAGCTTTGCCTACTCACCCTTCTATTTTAGTCAGAATACTAACTTAGGCATCGGAGCCTTCTTCCTGGGGTCACCCTCTGGGCCAGTTCCTTATCTGTGGTTTACAGGTTCTAACTGAGCAGAAAACTTTATCAACATTAGTCGAACACTCAAAGATGAGCACTTTGGAAATTAACCGAACGACGCTGTCAGCCTCTACATCTATTTCGGCTGAAAACCCAACAGGTATGTCTCTTACTAATTGCTCAAACAATTTCAACGCATTTAAATTTTAAGTTTATGTATCAGCTTCTATTGTTTTGTGGTTCATAGTCCTAAGGGATTATAACACTCAGAACACTCTGAGCTTTGCCTGCTCACCCTTCTACTTTTGTCAAAATGTTGACTTAGGCATTCGAGCCTTCTTCCTGGGATCACCCTCCGGGCCAGTTTCATATCTGTGGTTTGCAGGTTCTAATTGAGTAAGAAACTTCATCAACATTAGCCAAACACTCGAAGACAAGTACTTTAGAAATTAGCCGAACGATGTTGTCAACCCTCCACATCTGTTTCGGCTGAAAACCCAATAGGTATGTCTCTTACTAATTGCTCTTACAATTTCAACGCATTTAAATTTTAAGTTTATGTATCAGCTTCTATTGCTTTTTGGCTCATAGTCTTTAGGGATCATAACACTCAGAACACTCTAAGCTCTGCCTACTCACCCTTCAATTTTGTCAGAATACTGACTTAGGCATCGGAGCCTTCTTCCCCGGGTCACCCTTCGGGCCAGTTTCTTGTCTGTGGTTTGCAGGTTCTAACTGAGTGAGAAACTTCATCAATATTATATGAACACTCAAAGAAGAGCAGTTTGGAAATTATCCAGATGACGCTTTCAGCTCTCCACATTTGTCTTGCCTGAAAATCCCAAAAAATATGTCTCTTACCGATTGCTAAAATAATTTCAACACATTTAAATTTAAGTTTACGTATCATCTTTTATTTTTTTGTGGCTCTTAGTTGTCATGGATCATATACATACATACACGTTGTCAATATGAGATTAGTTTGGCAAAAATTCACAAATATTAAATTTTCTTAGGAAATTTTACCCTTTGGAGTCGAAAGTAGCGAAATGATGCCGAAACTCAATATATGGTTGAACTTTCCTCATAATTGCAATTTTTTTATTAATAACTTACAATCTATAGAAAAGGTTTGAACGAAACATAATGGAGACTGTAATTACTAAGAGCCAGTACATCACCTAATACAAAAGGGCATCATAGAAAGAATGCTCATTAATTTTTCCACAATTTAAATTCACAAGAAAGTTTTTTTTTTTTAATACGGATTCGTACATTCGTTACTTGTACCTCTTGGCCTTGCTACACATCCCACATTACATCCTCATCTCTGCTACACCCAGAGATGAGGATGTTATGTGGGAACCTCATCTCTGGGTGTAGCAGAGATGACGATGTTACGTGCGATATGCGGCAAGACCAGGAGAAATAAATTAAGGAATGATTGCATGAGAAACTAAGTGGGGGTCACACTGACTGAAGACAAGCTCTGTGAGAGCCAGCTGAGGTGGTATGATCATATTCCATGGAGACCTAGATCAGCCTCAGTTTGGAAAAATGACCGAATGCAAATAGAGTGCTCCAGAAGAGGTAGGGGCAGACCTAGAATTACTATCAACAAGTGGTAAGGACATATATACAAATAGAAAGGAAAATTAGCTACTAGATGATGTGCAAATTGGTTGGTATCAGGTTAGACACAAATCTTGCAACGTTCTTATAAGTATTATTGCTAGACCTTCTTAAGTTACTGGGATTACTTTTCGTAAAATTTGCATGTATTTTAAGTTACTGAGAGTACTTTTCATATAATTTGTAGCTCTTTTAAGTTATTGAGTGTACTTATCATATATGAGATCTGCCACCTCAGCTAGAATGGTGATCGCACGATCAAAAGATCACGAGTCCACATCAGTAAGGATAGCAACCAGCTTGCCAATGGGAAGAGACACAGGCCACGATATAAAGAAGATTTAAACTTATTTAACGGTACGACACTCAAAACACTTAGAGCTCTGCCTACTCTCCCTTCCATTTTTATCAGAATACTGACTTAGACATCGGAGCTTTCTTCTCGGGGTCACCCTTTGGGCCAGTTTTTTATCTGTGGTTTGCATGTAGAAATTTCAGCAACATTAGCCAAACACTCGTCGATGAGAACTTTGAAAATTAGCCAACTGACACTTCCAGGTATCTCCTTGTCCCTAGGGTCATTTTACAGCCCTCGAAATCACCAATTTCATGAGTTAATTAACATACTTTCAAATTTCTTCCTAATTTGTATACTTAAACCTTATAATTCTGTATTCAGAAATTTCCCACCTCCTATACTGATTTAATTGGAGCTGGACCATTATAAAAAGTATGGATGAGCCACACTCCAGCTCCAATTGAGCTCAAGTGGGGAGTGTAAAAAATATCAGTGTCGAATTGGGAGCATTCTTACATGATTTCTTAAACAAAATTAGGTAAGAACTCATGGCATGCATAAAACCAAAAACTAAATAACTAAATCCCAACTTCAATTACTAATTTATACCATGCATGCTAAAATTCCTCCCAATTGGGGAGTTCTCAGAGATAGAGGTAAATGCTAAATTAAAACCCTAAACTCCTACTAAATTTAGGAATTCTTCCACTTAGTACAAAATAAGTATATAGAGACTAAATTTTATTACTGAATTCCTACCCGAGTATGCTTCTTTCTACCTTAATTAACCTAATTCTTTCACATGCAGTCCCAGATTCCCAAATTTTGGGTGGCAACATGCTTGAAACACCAACCGGTTTTCATTTCTACTTAATGAAACTGCTATACAGCATATGGGGTTGTGGAATTTTTTCTTATTGAGTATGTGTACAGCAAAAAGACGGTTCTAGCAGCCCAACCTACCTGTGTGCAGCATTGACTCTATGTATAGCCAGGTAGTAGTAATCTTCCAAGCTTGAATCAGCTTTAGTTTGTAGCAATTTCAGTCCTAGCAACATCTAAACTTCTGGATAACAACTTTGCTAAGCTCCATGGGCATGAATTCTTAGCCTCAATTATGATTAGTAGCAAAACAGCAGCTAATTCCAGAGATGGGCAGCAACCATCTTCTTGTACAATAATTTTCTTCCTTATAGCTTGTATCAGTAGCAGCCTTATGCAGTAGCAAAAGGCTTCATCATTTAGCCTTTGCTTGCAGTAAAAACCAGCAATAGCAGTAGCAATAGAGGTAGCAGCTGCAGTCCAGCAACCAGCAGCAGCAATAGCAATAGGGGCAGCAGCTGTAATACAGGTTCAACAACCCCCCTCTCCTTCTTCTTCATCTTCTTACTATTCCACCGTAGTATACAGCAAAATAATGGAACAACAAGGCAGTTTTGGGCTTTTAAGGTTCAACCCTAAGGGTCATTAGGGCCCGTTTGGTAGAACCAGTAGCAATATGGGAAGTTGCTACAGTCCAACAACCAACAGTAGCATATAAAGGTGCAGTAGTAGCAATAGGGGCAGCAGGTGCAGTCCATGTGCAACAGCCCCCCTCTCCTTCTCCTTCTCCTTCTTACTGTTCCACCATAGTATACAACAAAATAATGGAATGACAGAGGCATTTTTGGGCTTTTAAGGTTCAACCCTAAGGGTCATTGAGGGTCGTTTGGCTGAACCCGTCCAACTACAAAATTAGTTCTAAAATTTAATTCTAAAAACTACTTTTAAAATATATAATTTAATTCCCTTTAATAAAACCCTCAAAATATTGACTTATTAATTTTGATTTGGTCAGCATGATGACCTCAACATGTTGGGTAAGTGCGATGCCCGTGGGTGTAGGCATGTGGGCCCCAACAAAAAATACTAATTTTTCCTGCAGTATGCTAGCCGAACCGACTGGCCAGTTGATAGTAGGGTATCCAACCAGTTTGCGCATTTTTACACCACTAACTATCCTAACCTTTGGGTTCTTGAATCCACCCATTATAGGACTGGTTCCACTCATTTTTTACTATTCTTATGCTCCTTCCTTAGCCCATGAATTAGCCAAATTCCCTCTCTCCCACTACCGTATATAGGGATCCATGGCAGAGTAGCCTGCCTTCTTATGCCAACTAGGCTATAACACTAGGGTCAGTTACTTCCAGTTTAGGGTGTTACCACATCATTGGTAGACTTCAAGTGTATATATGTACTTCGCTCGTTTAAGGGTGAGAATATTTGTTCTGTTGTGCTAGGAGCCCAAATCCTATGTTATAATATTCTGTCTATACCTATCGATCTCTTACTTATTTCTTATATTGGTCCATCCAATAGGTAATTTGAAGAACATGTTTGTTCTAAACTATCTCTGACTCAACTACTACATATCAAGATACAAACTGATAGAAATCCTACAACGTTCTTATAAGTATTATAACCAGACCTTCCTAAGTTACTTAGATTACTTGTCACATAATCTGCATGACTTCTAAGAAATTGTGAGTAATTTTTATAAAATTACAACTCTTTCAAGTTATTAAGTGTACTTGTCATATATGAGATCTGCCACCTCAGCTCAGATGGTGATCGCTCAATCAAAAGCTCACCAGTCCACATCGGCAAGGGTGGAAAATAGCCAAAAAATGAGGAGAGCCACCGACCACTATATAAGGAAGACTGAAAATGATTTTTAGGGTAAGTAACTCATAACACTCAGAACTCAATCTAACCACCCTTCCATTTTTGTCAGAATACTGACTTCGCCATCGGAGCCTTCTTCCGGGGGTCACCCTCCAGGCCAGTTTTATATCTATGGTTTGCAGGTTCTAACTGAGTGAGAAACTTCATCAACATTAGCCAAACACTCGAAGACAAGCACTTTGGAAATTATCCGAACGATGCTGTCAGCCCTCCACATTTGTTTCCGTCGAAAACCCAACAGGTATGTCTCTTCCTAATTGCTCATACAATTTCATTGCATTTAAATTTTAAGTTTATGTATCAGCTTCTATTGTTTTGTGGCTCATAGTCGTCAGGGATCATAACACTCAGAACACTCTGAGCTTTGCCTACTCACCCTTCTATTTTTGTCAGAATACTGACTTAGGCATTGGAGCCTTCTTCCCGGGGTCACCCTCCGGGCCAATTTCTTATCTAGGGTTTGCAAATTCTAACTGAGCAGGAAACTTCATCAACATTAGCCGAACACTCGAAGATGGGCACTTTAGAAATTATCCAAATGATGCTATCAACTCTCCACATCTGTCTTGCCTGAAAATCCCAAAAGATATGTCTCTTACTGATTGCTAATACAATTTCAACACATTTAAATTTAATATTACATATTGGCTTCTTTTTATTGTGGTTCTTAGTTGTTAGGGATCATATACATACACGCACTTGGTCAATATGAGATTGTTTTGGCCAAAATTCACAAATATTGAAGTTTCCTAGAAAATTTTACTCTTTGGAGTCAAAAGTAGCGAAATGATGTCGAAATTCAATATATGGTTGAACTTTCCTCGTAATTGTAATTTTCTTATTGATAAATTATAATCTATAGAAAATTTTAAAATGAAACATAATGGACCCTGTAATTACTGAGAGCTAGTACTCACCTAATATAAAAGGGCATCACAGAGAGAATGCTCATTAATTTTTCCACAATTTAAATGCACAAGAAAGTTTTTTTTTTTTTTTTTTTTTTAATATTGATTCATACATTCGTTACTTATCCATCCTGGTCTTGCTGCACATCTCTCATAACATCTTCATCTCTGCTACACCCAGAAATGAGGATGTTACATGGGATCCTCATCCCTGGGTGTAGCAGAGATGATGTTACATGCGATATGTGGCAAGACCAGGAGGGATAAATTAAGGAATGATTGCATGAGAAAGTAAGTGGGGGTCACACCGACTCGAGACAAGCTCTGTGAGAGCTAGTTGAGATTGTATGGTCATATTCCATGGAGACCTATATAAGCCTTAGTCTGAAAAAAATGACCAAATGCAAATAGGGGGTTCCAGAAGAGGTAGGGTTAGACCTAAAATTACTATCAACAAGTGGTAAGGGCATCTATACATATAGAAAGGAAAATTAGCTACCGGACTATGTAGAAATTTGTTTGGTATTAGGTTGGACACAAATCATGCAATGTTCTTCTAAGTATTATTGCTAGACCTTCTTAAGTTACTGAGATTACTTTTCATATAATTTGCACGTATTTTAAGTTACTGAGAGCACTTTTCATATAATTTGTAGCTCTTTTAAGTTTTTGAGTGTACTTATAATATATGAGATCTGTCACCTCAGCTAGAATGGTGATCGCTCGATCAAAATCTCACAAGTCCACATCAGCAAGGATAGCAACCAGCCAGCCAATGGGAAGAGACACAGACCACGATATAAAGAAGATTTAAACTGATTTTATGGTATGACACTCAGAGCTCTGCCTACTCTCCCTTCCATTTTTATCAGAATACTGACTTAGACATCGGAGCTTTCTTCTCGGGGTCACCCTTTTGGTCAGTTTTTTATCTGTGGCTTGCATGTAGAAATTTCAGCAATATTAGCCAAACACTCGTCGATGAGAACTTTGAAAATTAGCCAGCTGACACTTCCAGGTATCTCCTTGTCCCTAGGGTCATTTTACAGCCCTCAAAATCACCAATTTCATGAGTTAATTAACATACTTTCAAATTTCTTCCTAATTTGTATACTTAAACCTTATAATTCTATAATCAGAAATTTCCCACCTCCCATACTGATTTAATTGGAGCTAGACCATTATAAAAAGAATGGATGAGCCACACTCCAGCTCCAATTCAGCTCAAGTGGGGAGCATAAAAAATATCAGGGTCGAATTGGGAGAATTCTTACATGATTTCTTAAACAAAATTAGGTAAGAACTCATGGCATGGATAAAACCCAAAACTAATTAACTAAATTTACTAATCCCAACTTCAATTACTAATTTATACCATGCATGCTAAAATTCCTCCCAATTGGGGAGTTCTCAGAGATAGAGGTATGCTAAATTAAAACCCTAAACTCCTACTAAATTTAGGAATTCATCTATATAGTACAAAATAAGTATATAGGGACTAAATTTTAGTCCCAAATTTACTGAATTCCTAACCGAGTATGCTTCTTTCTATTTTAATTAACCTAATTCTTTTGCATGTTGTCCCAGGTTCTCAAATTTTGGGTGGCTACATGCTTGAAACCCTAACCGGTTTTCATTCCTACTTAATGAAACTGTTGTGCAGCATATGGGGTGGCAGAATTTTATTTTAGCCAAACACTCGAAGACGAGCACTTTGGAAATTATCCAAACTACGCTTTCAACTCTCCACATCTGTCTTGCCTGAAAATCCAATAGATATGTCTCTTACCAATTGCTAATACAATTTCAACACATTTAAATTTAAGTTTATGTATCGGCTTCTTTTGTTTTGTGGCTCTTAGTCATCAAGTATCATATACGTGCATGCACTTGGTCAATATGAGATTATTTTGGCCAAAATTCACAAATATTGAAGTTTCCTAAGAAATTTTACTCTTTGGAGTCAAAAATAGCGAAGTGATGTTGAAACTCAATATATGGTTGAACTTTCCTCATAATTACAATTTTTTTATTGATAACTTACAATCGATAGAAAAGGTTTGAACGAAACATCTCCTATAGGGGTTCTGCAACATGGGTCCTTGCTCTCGACAAAACTCTATCCGAAGTCATACTAGGGTCGAGCCCTGCATTTTGCATATCGTTTTGGACCACTTCGTTAATAGTCATCTTTGGCCTGCCCCTACCTTTTCTAGCTCCCTCCAAATGAATCTGGTCACTCTTCCTTAGTGGGTCCTTCATAAATCTTCGTTGAATATGGCCTTACCACCACAATCAGTTCTCACGGAATTTGTCTCGGATTGGTGCAACCCCTAAATAATTTCTAATACGCACATTCCTTATTTTATCTCTCCTGGTCTTGCCGCACAAGACCCTCAACTTTCTCATCTCCACAACACTCAGTTTATTCAATATACTCTTGACTGCCCAACATTCTACTCCATATGTCATAGCTGGGCAAATAACTCTCTTGTAAAATTTTCCTTTGAGTTTAATAGGCATTCTTTTATCATATAATACTCCTGATGCACCTCGACACTTCATCCACCCCACTTTAATCCTATGGACAACATCATCCTCTATATCCCCCTCTTTGTCTATGATAGACCCCAGGTATTTAAAACAATCCTTTTGGGGTAATTCCTATTCCCCAAGCTTCACCACTCCCTCTCCTCCTCTAGATTGACTAAAGGGGCACATCATTTATTCTTTCTTCATTCTGCTTGATCTAAAACCTCTTGATTCCAAGCTCGATCTCCATAGCTCCAGTTTAGTATTAATCCCATCCACTATTTCATCTATCAACATAATATCATCAGCAAATAGCGTACACCACGGAACTGAGAGTTGGATGTGCCTGGTTAGGTCATCCATAATGAGTGTAAATAAATAAGGACTTAAAGCAGATCCTTGGTGTAACCCAATTGTGATTGGGAATTCGTTACATTGTCCCTCTGCCGTTTTGACACTCATCACCACTCCCTCGTACATCTCCTTGATTATATCTACTTAGTTGATCTTACCTCTTCTCTTCTCTAGGACATGCCAAATTAGCTCTCTTGGTACTCTGTCATATGCTTTCTCTAGGTCAATAAAGACCATATAGAGGTTCTTTCTATGGGCTCTAAAAACTTCCATAAGCTTCCTTAGGTGGTAAATAGCTTCTGTTGTTGATCTCCCTGGCATAAAACTGAATTGGTTCTCTGATACCTTGGTTTCCTTTCTTAGGTGGACTTTGATAACATTTTCCCATAGTTTCATGGTGTGACTCATAAGTTGATGCCTCTATAGTTATTGTAGTTTTAGACATCCCCTTTGCTTTTATAAATCGAAATCACAATGCTTCTCCTCCACTCATCCGGCATAGATTTTGTATTCAAAATTTTATTAAACAACTTGGTTAACCAAGTCACCCCATGTCCTCCCAAGCTCTCCCATACTTTGATTGGGATCTCATTCGGTCCCATAATTCTACCTATATTCATACTTCGCATGGCCTCTTTAACCTTGATTTCGCCAACTTGTAATAAATGCCCATCAGGTGTATTGGCTTTATGGCTACCCCCCCCCCTCCACATCTGGGTTCACCCTATTAGTCACAGTATCTCCATTTAGTAGGCTACAAAAATAATCACCCCATCTCTTCATTCCTTACTAGCACTCTACCATCCTCACTTTGATGCATCTAACATAGTCTAAATCCCTGCTCATCCATTCTCTTATCTTAGCTATCCTATAAATCTCTTTTTCTTCCTCCTTTGTATTAAGGTTTTCATACAAATCATCATATTTCTTTGCCCTAGCTTTCCCCATAATCTCCCTAACCTCATTTCTAGTTGTGTGATATCTTTCTCTATCCTTAGGCTCGTTAGTCCTCTGCCAAGTATTAAAACAATCCTTCTTAGTCTTAATGGCAGCCTGGACCTCGTTGTTCCACCACCAGGTCTCTCTAGGGGTATGTCTCCCACCCTTAATTAAAGCTAAGACCTCTTTAGCCACCTCCTTAATGCTAGTCATCATTGCAGTCCACATCTCATTATTATTTCCCACACAGTCCCACATGCCTCATTCGATCACTTTATCAGTAAAGGATTTTAGGGGCACTCCGTGTAGTTGACTCCAATTTATTTTAGGGCATAAGTGCATCACCTTCTTATGTTGCCTCATACTAAATTGCATATCCATGACCACTAGTCGATGTTGTGTCGTTAAACTCTCTCTTGGTATAACCTTACAATCTTTACAAAACAACCTATCGGATCTTCTAGTCATAAAGAAATCAATTTGGCTTGCATGCAATCCACTCTTATAAGTAACTAAATGTGCTTCTTTTTTCTTAATAAAGGTATTCACAATGCAAAGGTCATATGCTATCGCAAAGTCCAACATTGAGGTCCCCTCTGCGTTCCTCTCCCCAACTCCATATCCTCCATGCACCTCCTCGTAGCCTCTATGATCCTTGCCCACATGGCCATTAAGGTCCCCACCAATAATAGTTTTCTCCCCCTGGCCGAGACCCTGCATCATTTCATCCATATGCTCCCAGAATTGTACCTTAACCCGGTCATCAAGCCCTGCCTGGGGCATGTAAGCGCAAACTATGTTAAAAATCTCATCCCCAAGCACCAGTTTAATGGTGAGAATCCTATATCCATGTCTCTTAACATCCACAACGTCATTTTTAAGATCTTTATCAACTACTATTCCCACTCCCCTCTCCCATATTCATTTCTTAAGTACCATAGCTTGAAGTCGTCCAACCCCTTAGCTTTACTACCTTTCCATCTCGTTTCTTGAATGCATGCAACATTAATCTTTTTTTTCCTCATAACATCAATCAACTCCATACTCTTACCCATCAACAAACTAATGCTTCATGATGCAAATCTAAATCTGCGCTTACCCACAGGGTTAGAACCACAAGACATGCTATAAATGATAAAAGAGAAGGGTTAGTCAAGAGATATGTAGTAAAATAAACTAAATAGGATCCATGCAAAAGTTGTTGGCTGGGTATAAATATATACGATCCCAGATGCCTACCTGACGCACCACTAGTAAGGATGCAAATATAGATATATAAATACTAAAATGAGTAGAAGTCAAAAGTTAACATGCAACCCGTCAAACTCAATAGGCCAGCATAACGTATACGATACTATCCAAATATAGCATAACATGCAAACAACAAGACACAAATATGCTCACAGAAACACACATACAATAGATATCAAATAGGGTGACTACAATAGAAGAGTAGTTAAAGACAGCTATAAGTAAGTACATAAATTTCACAAGACTAGGAAAATAAAAATAAAATAAAGGGAAAAAGTGTTAGAGGTGTCTCTTACTACTCAAACTATAGTGGCAAGGATTCCAGTTAGCGCCCAACCAGAAAACCCTAACCCCGTATGTTGTTGGCAGCAGAGGTGGTGTGCAGGCGAAATAGGTTTTTTTTTTTTTTTTTTTTTTTTTTTTTTTTTTTTTTTTGCATTAAGTATCGGGGAGGGGAAGCAAATGTGCTAGGTTGTAGTGGGAGGTATCAAGGTAAGGTATCAGGGGAGGTGGGTAGCAGGAGGAGAAAAAAGTAGTTGGTCGATATAGGTGGAGTAGAGAGGGAGAATCGTCAAGAAAGGGGCAGTCGTGTAGGGTTCAAGGGGTAGAGGGACAGTAGGAGGGGGGATCAGTTGAGGAGGGAGAGGGCCAGGCTCGATAAAGAGAGGGGGATCTACTAAGGTTAAAAAGGAAAGGAGAAACCGATAGCAGACATCAAGAGTAGCACTCGGGGTTCAGTTCTTAGGGAGGCAATAGGGAGGTCAGTAAAGATGAGAGAAATTAGGATAGAGGGGAATCGATTGAGAATGAGGTAAGGTTAACGAAAGGGGAGAGTTGATTGAGGGTAAAATAAGGAATGAGATAGAGATGGTCTGAGAAGGAAGTTTGGGAGAGGAAATAGTTAAGCGAAATCAGGAGAGAAAATAGGTGAGGGAAATTGGTGGTGGAAATAGAGGAGATAGGTGATCTTAGATAGCAGTGAGGTAGCGACAGAGAAGGGGAGGAAATGGGAGGGAGAGAATCTGGGGTAGCTTAGATGTGATACCTACCTGCCTGGTTTAGGGCTCAACTTCTACCGGCACTGCCACTGCCAGAGACGGGACTAGGTTCAAGCATCAGTGATCAAGAGTTCAGAGAGCCGTACTTGATCGTAGAGATCATTGGGAACTATTATCGCAGAGAGTTGTAGGAAGACAATTAGGATCGCAAAGTGTTGTTATCACAGAGGTATGAATATTTTGTGACTTTTACTAATGACTATTCTCGATATGGATATATTTTCCTAATGCATTGAAAATCGAAAACTTTTGAAAAGTTCAAAGAACACAACCAATTGGGTAAACATATTAAATTCCTTAAAGATCTGATCGAAGAGGAAAATATTTGTCAAATGAGTTTGTCGACTATCTCAAACTTGCTGGGACTGTTTCACAGTTGACCACCCTAGGGACACCACAACAAAATGGTGTCTCAGAGAGACGAAATCAGACCCTATTAGATATTGTTCGATCAATGTTAAGTTATTGTGAATTATCTTTGGGTTTTGGGGTTTTTTCCTTAGAGATAGCTATGTATATTCTTAATAGGGTTCCAACTAAAGCTATCACAAAGACACCTTATGAGTTGTGGCTTGGGTGAAAGCCTAGTCTACAATACGTTAGGGTTTGGGGCTGCATTGCACATGTGTGAAAGTAGCAAACAAATAAGTTAGAATCTCGTATAGATAAGTGATGTTTCTTGGGATACCCCAAAGGTACTATATGGTATTACTTTTATAACCCTATAGAACAAAAGGTTATTGTAAGTAAGCATGGCAATTTTCTTGAAGAGGATTTTATTGTGAGACAATTTGATCCTGTAGTCATAGAAGAATTATCTAATGACCAAGTTCCATCTGCATCATTTGTACTAGTAGACCCTGTTACTACAACTCCCAATGTTGCACCACAACACCAAGAGCCTAGATGTAGTGGGAGGATTAGACCTCCTACTAGGTATACCCTTCTTACGCTAGAGGAAGGTAGAGTAGAAGAGTTCTACATGATGTCTGATTCTTCTGAATTGGTTCCAATTACATACCCTGGGGCTCTTAGAGATGTGGATGTAGTCAAATGGCTAGAGGCTATGTGTTCAGAAATGGACTCTATGTATTCCAACCATGTCTGGACTTGATCCACCACAAGGTGTAAAGCCAATTGGGTGTAAGTGGATCTTTAAGAGAAAGAGAGAAGTGGATGGAAAAGTAAAACATTTCAAAGCAAGATTGGTATCAAAAGGTTATACCCAAGAAGAAGGTATATTATGATGAAACCTTTTCTCCAGTGGCAATGATAAAATCCAAATGGATTTTATTATCTATAGCTACATACTATAATTATGAAATTTGGCAAATGAATGTGAAAACAACATTTCTAAATGGATATCTTGATGAAGATATCTATATGATACAGCCAGAAGGGTTTATATCTCAAGGAGAGGAAACTAAAGTATGCAAGCTGATGAGATCTATTTATGGTCTCAAATAGGTCTCTAGGAGTTGGAATATCCGTTTTGATTTGGGTTTGAACAGAACATGGATGAGCCATGTGTTTACATAAAGATGAGTGGGAGCGCAGTTTATTTTTTTGTCCTATATCTGGATGATATATTGCTCAATGGGAATGATGTAGGCATGCTTACATCTGTAAAACTGTGGTTGTCTACTAATTTCTCAATGAAAGACTTGGTGACGCCAGTTACATCCTTGGTATATAACTTGTGAGAGATCACAAAAACAAGATGTTAAGCTTGTCACAGTCAATAACATTGATAAGATTCTGGCTAGGTTCAACATACAAGATTCAAAGAAAGGAAATGTTCCTTTCAGACATGGAGTTACGTTATCTAAGTCATAGTGTCCTCAAATTACTAAAGACATTGAAGCTATGAGGAGGATTCATTATGCATCAGGTGTAGGGAGTCTCATATACGCAATGTTATGTACAAGGCCAGATATATATTATGTTGTAGGGATTGTAAGTCGACATCAATCCGACCCTAGATAGGAACATTGGATGGCTATTAAGAATATCCTCAAATATTTGAGAAGAACCAAGGATCTTTTCTTAGTCTATTATTGTGATCCGTTGTCCATTTGGGTTATAAAGGCTCAGATTTTCAAACAGATAAGGATGACAAAAAATCCACATCTGGGATGGTTTTTGTTTTGGGTGGTGGGACAATTACCTGGAAGAGTACCAAACAAAAGTCAATAGCTAATTCCACAACAGAAGTTGAGTACTTGGCAGCTTGTGAAGCAGCCAAAGAGGGAATTCGGTTGAGAAAATTCTTAATTGAACTACGTGTGATCACTAACCTTGTAAAGCACCCTATACAATTTTATTATGACAATAGGGGAGCTACTGCACAGGCAAAGGAACCTAGAGCTCATCACCGTAACAAGCATGTGGAACTTAAGTATCATCTCATCAGAGAAATCACCCAGCATGGTGATGTATTCATAGACAAAGTTGACTATGTGTTGCTGCCAAAAATCCGTATGAGCTGATCCTGCACAAATACAGAAGGCAGAGGCCCAGATGTTTATCCAGGGTTAGTCCTCCGATGCCCAAGTTAGAGATCAGCTGCACAGCGTTTCACAAGGGTAATGGTGAGGGTTTTTCTGCATACCTTTTTTCCTCCGCTTGGGCCCTCTCTTATAGTCCTTAGGGTTTAGGGTTTCTCTCTTCCTTGGAGGAGTCCTCCTCGGGTCCGCCTCCTTTCCTCTTCAAGTCCTACTCGGATACGTCTTATCCCCTTCGTGGGGAATACTCTCTCCACATGGTTGACACGGTCAGACTCCTTACAACCTCTAATAGGTGAGTGACACGTGTCCTCTCCTTAGATACCATGTGTTCTTACTCTACTGGGCAATCAATTTGACCGTATCAGTAGCCCCCTTACTCTCACCAGGAGGCACTTCCTGTGGGAGTAACCAAGTTTTTAATCATTTTTTCTCATTCATGCGTCCCTTCGGCCTTATTCCTTTGGCTTCGACCTTAGTCTTGCTTCCAAAAATCTGTATGAGCTGATCCTGCACAAATACAGAAGGCAGAGGCCCGGATGTTTATCCGGGGTTAGTCCTCCGACGCCCAAGTTAGAGATCGGCTACACAGCTTTTCACAAGGGTAATGGTGTGGGTTTTTTTGCATACCTTTTTTTCTCCGCTCGGGCCCTCTCTTATAGTTCTTAGGATTTAGGGTTTCTCTTTTCCTTGGAGGAGTCCTCCTCGAGTCAGCCTCTTTTTCTCTTCGAGTCCTACTCGGATACGTCTTATCCCCTTCGTGGGGAATATTCTCTTCACGCGGATGACGCGGTCAGACTCCTTGCAGCCTCTAATAGGTGAGCGACATGTGTCCTCTCCTTAGATATCACGTGTTCTTACCCTACTGGGCAGTCAATTTGGTCGTATCAGTGCCCCCTTACTCTCACCAGGAGACTCTTCCTGTGGGAGTAACCAAGTTTTTCGTCATTTTTTCTCATTCATGTGTCCCTTCGGCCTTATTCCTTCGGCTTCGACTTTAGTTTTTCTTGCGATCGAGACCTTCAATCAGGTCCGCTCGGCCTTGGCCTAAGCGCCCAACAGAGGTAGGGACCTTCGGTCAGGTCAGCTCGGCCTCGGCCTGAGCTCCCAATCGAGATAAAGACGTTCGGTCAGTTCCGTTTAGCCTCGACCTGAGCTCCCAACCGAGGTGAGGACCTTAGGTCAGCTCAGCTCGACCTTAGCCTGTGCTCCCATTCGAGGTTCAGACCTTCAGTTAGGTCCACTCGACCTTGGCCTGAGATCCCAATCAAGGTTGTGACCTTCGGCTAGGTTCGCTTGGACTTTGCCTGAGCCCCCAACCAAGGTAGGGACCTTCGGTCAGGTCCGCTCAGCCTTGGCCTGAGCGCCCAACCGAGGTAGGGAGCTTTGATCAGGTCAGCTCGGCCTCGGCCTAAGCTTCTAGCCGAGATAAAGACCTTCGGTCATGTCCGCTCGACCTTAGCCTGTGCTCCCAACCGAGGTTCAAATCTTCAGTCAGGTCTACTCGGCCTTGGCCTAAGCTCCCAACCGAGGCTGTGTCCTTCAGTCAGGTCCACTCGGCCTTGGCCTGAGCCCCCAACCGAGGTAGGGACCTTTGGTCAGGTTAGCTCGGCCTTGGCCTCAGCTCCCAACCGAGGTAAGGACCTTCGGTCAGGTCCGTTAGGCCTCGACCTGAGCTCCCAACCGATGTGAGGACCTTTGATCAGGTCCGCTCGGCCTTATCCTGAGCTCCCAACCAAGGTTGTGACCTTTGGTCAAGTCTACTTAGCCTTGGCCTGAGCCCCCAACCGAGGTAGGGACCTTCGATCAGGTCAGCTCCACCTTGGCCTGAGCTCCCAACCGAGGTGAGGACCTTCGGTCAGGTCTGCTCGGCCTTAGCCTGTGCTCCCAACCGAGGTAGTGACCTTCGGTCAGGTCCGCTCAACTTTGGTCTGAGCCCCCAACCGAGGTAGGGACCTCTGGTTAGGTACGCTCGGCCTTGGCCTGAGCTCCCAACCGAGGTGAGGACCTTCGGTCAAGTCCGCTCGGCTTTGGCCTGAGCCCCTAACCGAGGTAGGGACCTTTGGTTAGGTCTGCTCGGCCTTGGCCTGAGCTCCCAATTGAGGTAGGGACCTTTGGTTAGGTTCGCTCGGCTTTGGCCTGAGCCCCCAACCAAGGTAGGGACCTTCGGTCAGGTCCTCTCGGCCTTGGCCTGAGCTCCCAACCGAGGTGAGGACCTTCGGTCAGGTCCACTCAGCCTTAGCCTGAGTTCCCAACTGAGGTGAGGACCTTCGGTCAGGTTCGCTCGGCCTTAGCCTAAGATCCCCACCAAGGTTGTGACCTTTGGTCAGGTCCGTTCGGCCTTGGCCTAAGCCCCCAACCGAGACAGGGACCTTCGGTTAGGTCATCTCGGCCTTGGCCTGAGCTCCCAACCGAGGTGGTGATCTTCGGTCAAGTCTGCTCGGCCTTGGCCTTAGCCCCCAATCAAGGTGAAAACCTTCGGTCAAGTCAGCTCAGCCTTGGCCTGAGCTCCCCACCGAGGTTGTGACCTTCGGTCAGGTCCGCTCGGCCTTAGCCTCAGCCCCCAACCGAGGTGAAAACCTTTGTGACCTTCGGTCAGGTCCGCTCGGCCTTGGCCTAAGCCCCCAACCGAGGCAGGGACCTTTTGTCAGGTCAGCTCGGCCTTGGCCTGAGCTCCCAACCGAGGTTGTGACTTTTGGTCAGGTCCGCTCGGCCTTGGCCTCAGCCCCCAATCAAGGTGAAAACCTTCGGTCAGGTCAGCTCAACCTTGGCCTGAGCTTCCTACCGAGGTTGTGACCTTCGGTCAGGTCTGCTCGGCCTTGGCCTAAGCCCCAACCGAGGCAAGGACCTTCTGTCAGGTCAGCTCGACCTCGGCCTGAGCTGCCAACCGAGGTGAGGACCTTCGATCACGCCTGCTCGGCCTTTGCCTGAGCTCCCAACTGAGGTAGGGACCTTTGGTCAGGTTTGCTTTGGCACAGATCTCGAGGGGTGATAATTGGTGACGTGACGGTGCCATTAATGCTCAGGCAGTCGTATCATTTTTCTTCTATTTATAAAGTGTGGAGGTCCATTTGTGGGCCACTTTTTTTTTTTCCCTCGGAGAGCCTTCCTTCGGTCTAGGTGTTCTTTTTCCTTTAGCGCTTCGTCTTCACCAAAAGTAAGTACGATGTCTTCTTCATCTGGGTACAGTCCCTCGTCCTCCGAGAGGACAATGCCTCACTGTAGGTATCGGAGTCCAGGGGAGTCCGAGGGATGTCCTTGGACTCTTCCCCCGATTCGCCCTCTGCTTGTGACTCATCGTTCGCGGCCTCACGATCTGGGTCCGAGGGTGGCTCAAACGGTGAGGGATTCAGGGAGAGGGTGCTTGAATCTCGAGCCCAGAACTAGGATCCCCTCGAGGTGGAGGCCCTGCACATCGTTTCCACCATGGATGAGCTGGAGCTAGGGGAGCTAAGGGCCTCCTTTAGTATCTCGGATGCTTTCGAGCTCCGGCTATCAAAACCGACCGACCGAGCCAGCTATCGAAACTTCGTAGAGTTGTGCCTATATAAGAAGGCATTTAAGGCCGGCCTTTAGCTTCTTTTCCATCCTTTCTTTGCTTGGGTTTTTTGGCACAACGGGATTTGTCCGACCCAGTTGACGCCGAACGGATGGGGGCAGATGCTTAGCTTCGTCGTCCTTTTCTCTAGGCGCCAAAGGCCTCTTTCCCTCCCTCTCTTCGTCAACTGCTTCCTTCTTCAGGCCTGTAAGGAGCTTTTAGGCTGGTACTACTTCAGCCCTCGAAAAGACCTTTGGCTGATGAACGGTTACCCAACGTCAATCCACGGGTGGAAGGAGAAATTCTTCTTCGTGTGGTCGTCCGAGGGGGTGCCCTTCGGCAACATCTGGGATATCCCCGATCTGAGGATGGTGAACTCTGCCCCTGCCCTTCTTGGGACAGATGCAGAGTCGATGGTGATGGCAAAGCATCAAGACACCTGCCATCCAGTTGAGTCCGACAGCCTTAAGTCCGACACCATTTTGTTCAGATTCGGGCTTAGCCCGAGTGAGTCTTAGGCTAGCCCAAGTTGATTTGCCTCGGGTACTTGTGTTTCATACTAACTCCCTTCGTCTTCATGCAGTGCAAATCTCCAGGGCCAAGCTAGGGCTGCAGCTACGGAGAGGCAAGTCCAGATAAGGGAGGCCAAGGTGCGGGATGCGCAGCAGCAGCAGAGGCTAAAGAGGAAAGGGAAGAAGAAGGGTCCTCCCTCCTCTGAAGCTCCCCCACCGAAGAAAAGGTCCAGGGCCGAAGGACCCAGTACCGAAGCGGTCCAGGCCCTCGCTGCTCCGAGCCATTGCTTGTCTACCCAAGACTCTTCCCCCGTGGTAGACTTCAGAAGCCCGAGGTCTGGGAATGTTAGGGCCGAGGTTGGCTTCATCCCTTGGTGGTCGGTTAAAGAAGACGACACCCTGTCCGTCGGTCGTGTCGCTCATGAGCTGGTACTAAAGGACAGCCTCCCCTGAGATGCCGCCGAAGCACAACGACAAGGGACGGCGGCCATGATAACTAGCGCCTGCATCTTCATGGCAGGGGTAAGCTTCGATCTTCCAAACCTTGATTTATGATCATTACAACGTACTGACCCTCGGTGTCTTATGTAGGCCCAAAACCAAGTGGGTCAACTGGCGATCTAGGCCGAAGCCATGGCCCGAGACCTCGAGGCTTCCAAACGTGAGAAGTCACTCCTGGAGAATGAGCGTTCGGTTCTCCTTGAGAAGGTGGAGCACCTGGAAGTGGACCTTCTTCGTACTCCCCAGGAATGCGATCAAAAGCTTGCGGAGCTAAAGGCACAGATAACGGCAAGGGTTCAGGAGGCCGAGACCCTCGGGGCCGAGAATTATAGGGCCTCTGAGGGATTTTGGGAGGAGGTCAAATACACCATCACCCCTAGGTTCACAATGGGTGCTACTGAGGTCTGAGATTGGGTCCTCGAGCACTACCCATAGGTCTCTTTCAAGGACAGTGGGCTCATCTTCAAAGAAGAGTGTGTAGAGGTAGCCCTAACAGCCACCGAGGTTGCTGACGCCGACGGCGAAGGCTGTAGTGAGGAAGGTGAGGTTCAGTTGCAACGTGAGGTGCCTCTGACTCCTGGTCATGATGGCTCCGATGGGGAGACCCTCCACTATGCCGACGACGAGGCCGTGAACCCGACAGATGCCCCCTGAAGCCACCCTGCACCCTACCTCAGCCTTCGGGCTCTCTCTTTTTTTGTTATGTGAGACTTCGGGCTATCCTCTCTTTTTTTTTTTTTGTGATGTGAGCCTTCGGGCCTTTTCATGTAATCTTGGCCTTCGGGCCTTTTTAATGAATGAATATTTTCCTTTCTTCGGATACCTTTGCCTTTTGCTTTTTTTCATTTTCATTCTGATAAGGGATCTTTAGCCCGTAGGTAGGTGCAAGAAGGCCGAACCCCTCAGCGGCACTAGGATTAATACGCCTCTACTCTAGTACGGGGCTTGGTTCTGCTCCATCGGCTTATCCGAGAGGTTTCCCACTTCTGAGGGCCGTGGACTTGAGGGATCCTGAACAAGTAGGATTTGATCGGTGCCCCTGACCGCGGTAAGGACCCTCAATCAGGTCTGCTCAGCCTTGGTCGGACCTCCCAACCGAGGCCGTGACCTTTGGTCAGGTCAGCTCGGCCTTAGGCAGAGCCCCCAACCGAGGTAAGGACCTTCGATCAGGTCCGCTCGGCCTTAGCCTAAGCTCCCAACTGAGGTTGTGACCTTCGGTCAGGTCTGCTCGGCCTTAGCCTGAGCTCCCAACCGAGGTGGTGGCCTTCGCTCAGCTCAGCTCGGCCTTTGCCTGAGCTCCCAATCGAGGTTTTGACCTTCGGTCAGGTCTGCTCGGCCTTAGCCTGAGCTCCCAACTGAGGTGGTGGCCTTTGGTCAGCTCAGCTCGGCCTTCGCCTGAGCTCCCAACTGAGGTAGGGACCTTCGGTTGTATCCCTTCGTCAAGTTCCCTTTAGCTCTACCTTGATCAAAAACCGTGGTGATGACCGAGGTAAGGACCTTCTGCAAAGCTAAAGCCATCAAACAGAAGAATTCCTATCAATTTTCGTAAACCAGCTTACATATTTTTCATAAGTAAAATCATCCGGAGAACTTAGGATGAGGAGTTACAACTAGAAAGTGCTTAGGAGCAAAAAATTGCAAAATGTGATTGCTCGCTACTTCACTACTGGTAAAATTTTCTCAAGTTCTTCGAGTTCCACGATCAGGGTACTCTCTCCCCTCATAGTCTCCAGGTGATAGGAACCCGGTCGTATTATCCTTGAGACTCTGTAAAGACCTTCCCAATTCGGAGCTAGCTTTCCTTGATGCCTCAGGTCTGATATTTCTACCCTTCTGAGGATGAGGCCACCGATTCTGTACTCGTTCTTTCAGACTTTGGAGTTATAGTGCCTCACAACCCTCTACTGGTAGGAGGCGATCCTTTCTTGTGAGGTGTCCCTGACTTCACTCAAGAGGTCTAAATTCGCCCGAAGTCCTTTATCATTTTCTTCTTCATTGTAGTACTGAATCCAATGGGTTACGGCCCCTACCTCCACTGGAATTACAGCTTCGGTGCCATAAGTTAAAATGAAGGGTGTTTCTCCAGTGGCCGACCTCTCAGTTGTGCGGTAAGCCCAGAGGATATTGTACAACTCATCTTCCCATAACCCTTTGGCATCATCCAGTCTCTTCTTTATTCCTTGGAGCAAGGTACGGTTGGTTACCTCTGTCAGCCCATTGGTCGATGGATAACCGACAGATGTTTTCCTGTGGTCAATGCCGAGGGCATCACAAAACAAGTCGAAAGTCGGGTTGGCGAACTAAGTTCCATTGTCCGTTACCACCACCCGAGGTATTCCAAATCGATAGACTATCGCCCTCTAGAAGAAGTTCCTTACATTCTTTTCGGATATTGTCGCTAGTGCTTCAGCCTTTGCCCATTTCATGAAGTAGTCTACCGCCACCACTACAAACTTTCTTTGTCTCGTGGCTAGGGGAATGGGCCCAGGATGTCCATTCCCCACATGGCGAATGGTATTGGGCTTGATAGGGCCGAGAGCTTGATAGAGTGCTGCTTAGGGACGGGGGTGAACATCTGGCACTTAATGCACTTCCTGACTAACGATTCTGCGTCCTTCCTCATTGTCAGCCAGAATAGGCCCTGCCTCAGCACTTTATGTGCCAAGGCCCGGGCTCTCAGGTGTTGGCCGCATATCCCTTTATGCACTTCTAGAAGTGCATACTCGCCATCGGTAGGGTTCAGGCACTTGAGGTACGGCATGGTGAACCCTATTTTGTATAGCGTCTCGTCCTTCAGAAGGAAGCGTGCTAACCTCATTCGTACTTTCCTTGCCTCATCCCTATTCTCGGGGAGCTTTCCTTCCTTTAGGTATTCGGTTATGGCATCCATGCAGCTATGGTCGTGTTCGCCTACAGGTAATACCTCTTGGGGTCCTTTGGTACTCGACTGTGGTAGCACTTCAAAATACACTGATCATCCAAGGTCTGCAAAGTCGGAGGTAGCCAAATGCGATAGCGCGTCTGCACTAGCATTCTCTTCTCGTGGCGCCTGCCTTACCTCGAATTCCTTGAAGGTTGTTATTCTTTCTCGCACTGTCTTCAATTACCCAGCCATCCTTTGTTCTTTGGCTTCGTAGTCTCCATTCACCTGTCGTACCATGAGCTATGAATCACTATGCATCACCAGCTCCTGTACCATCAAATCTCGTGCCAGATTAATTTCGGCTATTAACGCTTCGTACTTTGCTTCGTTGTTGGAGGCATCAAAGTCGAACCGTAGGGCGTACTCGATCTTGAAGCCTCTGGAGCTGACCAATATGATCCCTGCACCACTTCCCGCGTTGTTTGAAGCACCATCCATGTACAATGCCCAAGCCTTTTCTCCTCGGTCCTCGAAAGATTCCTGGGGATCGTCAGGGAGCGTCGTCTCGGCTATGAAGTCAGCGAGGTCCTATGCTTTTATTATGGTTCTCGGTTTGTACTGGATGTCGAATTCTCCTAACTCTGTGGCCCAATTTACCAGGCGACCGAACATATCCGGCCGCTGCAGTATCTTTTTCAGGGATTGGTCTGTAAGCATGCATACTATATACGATTGAAAATAGGGCCTCAGCTTTCTTGCCACTGTTACCAGGGCGTATGCCACTTTCTCCGTCTTTCTATATCTTGTTTCGGCATCTAACAGGGTTCGACTAACGTAGTATATCGGCCGTTGTTGCCTTCCTTCTTCCTTCGTCAATACTGCACTTACAGCTACTACTGATACAGTAAGGTACAATTGCAAGGTATCCCGACGTTTGGATTTGTCAGCAGTGGGGGTGCGGCCAGGTACTCCTTTAGTTGTTCAAAGGACTTTTCGCATTCCTCCGTCCACTCGAACTTCTTAGATCCCTTCAAGGTTCTGAAGAAGGGGAGGCATCTATCAGCTGACCGAGATAAGAATCGCCCTAGGGCGGCGACTCTGCCTGTTAGCTCCTGGACTTGCTTCACATTCTGGGGTGATCTCATATCTTGAATGGCTTGTATTTTCACCGGGTTGGCTTCAATTCCCCTCTCCGAGACAATGAAGCCGAGGAACTTTCCCGAGGCTACTCCGAATGCACACTTTGTTGGGTTCAGCTTCATGCTGTACTACCTCAGCACCTGGAACGCCTTTTCTAAGTCTTGAATGTGTTGTTCCACCTTCAGTATTTTTACAAGCATATCATCCACGTATACCTCCATGGTTTTGCCGATCATCCCCTTGAAGATTTTATTCACCAACCTTTGATAGGTGGCCCCTGCATTTTTTAGCCCGAAGGGCATGACTTCATAGCAGTACAGTCCTCCCTCGGTCATGAAGGATGTCTTTGGGACATCAACCTCTGACATCTTGATCTGATTGTACCCCGAGTACGCATCCATGAAGCTCAACGCCTCGTATCCTACCATGGCATCAATGAGGAGGTCTATTTTTGGCAGGGGGTATCCTTCCTTCAGGCAGGCCTTGTTTAGATCGGTGAAGTCGATGCAGATCCTCCACTTTCCATTTACCTTCGGGACCATCACCACATTGGATATCCACTCCGGCTATTGGATCTCGTGGATGAACTGGGCCTTCAGCAACTTCTCTGCTTCTTCATCTATTTTTTGCTGCCTTTCGGGGGTTAAAGTCCTCTTCTTCTGTTGCACCGGCTTCTTTACCGGGTTGACATTTAGATGATGCTCTATTACCTCTCGATCTATTCCAAGCATGTCTAAAGCCGACCAGGTGAAGACGTCAGAGTTGTTTCGGAGGAATGAGATGAGTTTTTCTCGTTGTTGCCTTGGCATTATAGCCCCGATCTGGAATTGCCGAGTGTTATCCCCCTCTTAGGCCTCAACTTGTACCAGATCCTCAGCTGGTTCCCCCCGTTGATAACTGGCGTCATTGCGTAGATCTTCTATCGGGAGCGCCTCGCCTGCCTTTTCTCTTCCCCACAAGGTAGTGGCGTAGCACCTCCAGGATGCCCCCTGATCGCCTTAATATTCACCGACACCGTTCTTGGTTGGGAATTTCATCTTGAGATGGGGTGGGGAGACGACAGCCTTTAGTAGGTTCAAACCAACCCTCCCTAGTATGGCGTTGTATGCCGAGGTAATGCCTACTACTAGGAAGTTGATCATGACTGTTACTTGGTGATCTCCGGTGCCGGCTCTTATTGGCAACTCAATCAATCCCTCCACTTTTACTGGGACGCTAGAGAATCCCTACAATAGGTGTTCGACTTTCTTCAACTTTCCCTCGTCCAGGCCCATCTTCTAGAAAGCCTCAAGGAACAAGATATCAGCTGAGCTGTCGTTATCCACTAAGATCCTCTTCACTCTGCAATCCACTATAGTTATGGTGACTACCAAGGCATCATCGTGCGGAGTGTGCACCCCTTCCAGATCGTCGTCTGAGAAGGAAATAACCATCCTCGTCCTCACCTTCTTGTTCGACCATTCAGCCACATGTACGCTTCTCGCATAAGCTTTTGCTTTCCTGACCGAGTCTGAACTTTATCCAGCTGCTAGGCCTCCACAGATTGTCGCTATAACCCTAGTTGGGCTCTTATTCTCATCCCAGAGGCGATGGTCAGCTTCCTCGGGTGTCCAGTCCCTTTGTCATTCTTGATTGCCTCTGCGGGCTGGCCCCCTTCTTTCATAGTGGCCTCTGCCATCTCTCCGACGGTTGTCCCTATGGTCATTACTGTCTTGGGCATCCTCCTTTTCGCGGTCCACAAATCGGCCTAGATATCCTCTTTGGACCATTCCTTCTATTTCTCCCTTGAGGTGCCAACAATCTTTGGTGTCGTGGCCGTGGTCCCTGTGGAAGTGGCAATATCTGTCTATATTTCATCTCTAGGGTGTCGTCTTATCTTCCCTGTCCACTTCATGGCTCTAGCATCCGGGGAGTCCTTTATCTGTATTAGTACATCCGTTCGTCTCCGGTTCAGGGGCGCGTATTTCTCGAACTTCCTTGGTGGACTGGGTGCCATACCACGCTCGGGCTTTCGTCTTTTGCTTTCTTCGGAAGGTTTGTCGTCGCCCCTTGAGATCCTTTTCCTTCCCGTCTTCCTTTCAGCTTCTTTATCGGCTTGAAGGGTTTCTTCCATCTGGATGTACTTATCGCACCGAGCTCTCAACTCGGCCAGGTTCCTCGGTGTATGCTTCGCCAAAGACCTTTTCAGCTCCTTATCCTTGACGCCTCCCAGCAAGGCTGTGAACTCTTCTTTCGGGTCCAGACCTCTGATCATGATCTTCTCTTGTTGGAAGCGCTTCATGTAGTTTCGCAGTGATTCTCCTTCATATTGCTTGACGTTGGTCAAGTTCAACTTGGTCTTCTGAAGGGGTTGGCTACTGGAGAATCCCTTTACGAAGAAGTAACTTAGATCGCTAAAGCTATGGATCGACTTCGTAGGCAAACGGTTGTACCATAGTCTTGCCGCTCCTTTGAACGTCAATGGCAGGGCGCTACACATGATGTTTTTCGAGACTCGATGGAACTGCATAGCGACCTTGAAGCCTTCCAGATGATCGATGGGGTCCCCAGACCCATCGTAGGTGTCATACTTTGGCAGGCGAAAGCCGATCGGGAGTGGGTCCCTCATGACCTCATCAGCTAGAGTCGTATCATTAGTGAGGTCTGGCTCAGGAGCTCCTGTCTGATTTTCTACCACCTTCTTGATCTCATCTTTCAGGTCCAGGATCATCTGCTTCAACCCTGAGTCCTCGTGTCTCTGTTCGTCTCCTTGGCGTGGTTCCCCATGTCGGTCCCCGGTGGCACACCGCGTCCTTCCCCTGGGTGCAGGACTTTCCCTCATTGCTCTGTTTCGAAGATTATGACCAGACCTTATCGATCCTGTACTGCTCCGGTCCTAGTTCGAGCTCTCTCGGGCTGGATATGGGGGCCTCGTGGTGTTCCACCGATCTTCTGAGAGACAGCTTTGGAGACCTCCTTCATTGCCTCGGCCATTCGGTCATAATTCTCCTGGAGGGCTTCGAACTGCTCCCTTGTCACATACTCCTGCACTCCAGGAGGGGGTGGAGGATTACTATCTCCGTGCATCGAATATCCGACCAAACGCTGGTACCTCACGGAACCTTCCTGATCATCGTTTCCCCTTGCTCCGATTTTCGTCGAGGGAGGGAGCCCTCCTAAAGGTTCCTCCTCCCCCATGTTTATATTCGACGCTGCTCTAGTGTTCTTACGATAGTAGGTTCTCCCCACCATTATTGTCGTCCCCACAGACGGCGCCATTCTGTTGTTGTTGAAAATTTGTATGAGCTGATCCTGAACAAATACAGAAGGCAGAAGCCTGGATGTTTATTCGGGGTTAGTCCTCCGACGCCCAAGTTAGAGATCGGCCGCACAGCTTTTCACAAGGGTAATGGTGTGGGTTTTTCTGCATACCTTTTTTTCTCTGTTCCGGCCCTCTCTTATAGTTCTTAGGGTTTAGGGTTTCTCTTTTCCTTGGAGGAGTCCTCCTCGGGTCCGCCTCTTTTTCTCTTCGAGTCCTACTCGAATACGTCTTATCCCCTTCGTGGAGAATATTATCTTCACACGGATGACGCGGTCAGACTCCTTGCAGCCTCTAACAGGTGAGCGATACGTGTCCTCTCCTTAGATACCACGTGTTCTTACCCTACTGGGTAATCAATTTGGTTGTATCACTATGTAAACAATTTATCAGATCCTATGACAAAACATTTGTCACAAAATGTATTTGAAAGACATGTTGAGAACATGGGACTAAAATACATAGGTAATTGGATTTGATGTCCAAGTGGGAAATTGTTGGAAATATATTCGTCAAATTTCTAAAGAAATTGTATATTTGTAATTTTGATTGCATGACATTGACAGGCTGTGGTTGTCCATAGGTTTTCACTTTAAATATTTTAATGACTAGGGGCAGAACTGGGTAGTCTATTCATATGATCATCATATTGTGTGTGCTCATAAATATTTAGGGACACAAATATGAGTGTACATTACGTGTACATTGAATTTGATCAAATAGGAATCTTGAATGAAATATTATTAGTTGTTGAAGGATAAGATTCTTTTTAGTAGTTTTTTATTGGTCTATAGACCTGAGAGGACCTTATCGTTGTAGGTAGGTATTATGAGTTTTGGTGCATCAACGATTGATGTCCTTCAGACTATATATCAGTACACTGGATTCGTAGTGTTTGACTATGGATGAAAGAGATGCTTAACACAAGATCCACTCCCATTTATTTGAGGAATACCAAGAGAGAGTATCTGGACTTGATTGGATGAATTTCCGGATCCGGTTCACATTTCATAAAATGTTTACAAATCTTTCTCTAAATTATTAATACATATTAATATTTAATTTAAAAATGTTTTCAAAACATTTTAAGATAACCAATCGGATGTCCAGATTCTCTGTGCGACATTCGGACAAACCTGGGCCATGACAGTTTTATTTCCATGTCTAGAGGTTTGCCATATGATATTGCTAAGTGGAGAGATTGGATCAATACTTGACTATCATAACTTTGGGAGGAGTAGAAATTATATTCACTGATATTGTACTTGTTGGTATATGTCTTTAACTGATATTTATTGACATTATTTGATCGGTAATTTTAGTGGATTTTTTCCATTGGAATCATACCTCTTCCCAGCACTGGTGGCCGAAAATTGTACGTACGGTGATTTCATTGTTTATAAGAAATTTATTAATTGTTTGATATATATATATATATATATAATGATAATAATAATTAATAATAGATATCGATGAAGATAAGCTAATTCAGTGGCTGAAGCCGTAAGTCAGTGAGAGAGTAACATTGCATTACTCATCTTATTTTAAGGACACCTCAACATGAGGTGTCATCATTAGCTTTTATTAAAAAAAAAAAGGTAAAAACGTTTTGCTCGCTGGTTTTTCTAAGTTTCTCAAAACAGAGCACTGCATGGGCTTACGGTATTGCTTTTGGAAGTTTTGTTTTCTCTCTATAAGAAAATAATAAATCAGTTTGAATTTAAAGAGTTGAACCTATTACAGACCGTTACGTGTCTTGGCCACAGTATTAGAGAAGGGCTAACCACTGACTCCTTTCTCTCCCATGACATCGGCTCTGCGATATCGATTGTTTTTGTTGATTAAAATCCTACTCCCACATATTCTACTGCCCAAAGTGCTTAGATACAACGGCCTTTAATTCGTGGTACATCTTAGCAAATTAAGAGGCAATACGTTGCCTGGCACGGCTAGCGACACAGAGTCACACATAAGCAAGGATTCCCATTGCACGGCCGAGATCAAACACTCTTTATGTTGACATTTGTCGAATTGTACAATCGTTTTTTTAAGTACCTTTTTGAAGATTCCAAATGAAGAAATCTTTTGACTTCCGTGTTTCGGTGCTTCATGGGTACAACATAGACCCTTTTAAAATTCCTTCTGAAGGCTTCTGATTGGCTAGAATTAAAATTTGAATATCTCCCTCAATACAAGTCTGTTTTGGGTGATTCAAAGTCTATGAGAAAATCTGTGTAAATTAGAGGAGAAGTTCCCCTCTCCTTGTGTGCACTCAATGAATGTAGTTACATCAAGAGAAGTTGTGTAGATCCATTAATGGACGAAAATGTTGGGTTTGTGTGTTTTTGTCTATTTATTGAAGCAGAAAGCCTCTCGTGGAATTGAAGTGGCTCCGTCTACTCCAAGCAAGATACACACGGTCCATTGATGATTATTAAGCTTGGTAGTGGAGGTGTTGTAGCTTTGCATTGAAAGAAAAGCAAAGAAAGTACAAGGGGAAAAAAAAAATAAAGAGGAAGAAAGGGTTTGCTTGTTTGGTTCCCCCCAAGCCTATGTTCACTTGAAAGCTTAAGTTCGCTAGTAAGGTGGGGTCGAAAGTTCCAATGACCAGTGGAGAATCACAAATTGATTTTGGGTTTCTCAGACACATCTTTGAGTATCTCATACAAGGGTTGTAAGCATTTTCTCCCTGTATTTATTTTCATATATCATTTGGATACATGTATGTATGCTAAATATATGAAGTTCATATAGTAGATCTATGCTAGCCTATGGAAAATTGTAGGGCAATTTGGAAAAACCCTTATTTGATTTCATTGTCTGACTAGGAGTGTATGCTCCCAGATAGTGGGTGTTGTCACTTGTAATTGACACTGTAAGTGTCCTCTCAGTTCTATACTGAGTAAAGATTGAAGAAGTCTTTCATGAAGATCAAGATTGTCAAGTTTAATTTTGATATATCTATAGAATATTGATGTTAATTCCACCCATAAAAGTCATAAAAGAACATAAACATATATAACTAAGAAACTAGGTAGTTTGACTCGAGAAAACTTGACTTTTTTATGACGGTCTTCCGCGACTAGTTGCTGTTATTCGAGCTTCATTAAAAATATTCTAAGTTAAGCTAACGGACTTATGGACGGTCATTGATGGATCTTTCATTGAAACAGAAGCAGTGGGTTTTTAGTCCCCTGTTTCACGTTTGTCCGTGGTGACATGTTATCTTTCATGAAAAGAAGCATTTAATGATCTGTACTTAGCAGGTTTGAATCATTTATTGATATTTAAATATGGGACTAGACTCTAACCAACGATGGGGATCTCTACGCATCTTAAATGATGTTTATGAGGAAAAAAATCGTCTGTAATTCCGATCTCATACAATTCCGTGAAATATCACCTTCAGGAGGTGACACGTGTATTGATACTAATGCAATGGTCCAGATCTGATTTAAATGTCTTTTCACTGATTTAATGTTTTATTAGTTGTACCAGATCTGGGCCATTGTATTGGTATCAATACACGTGTCACCGCCTGAAGGTGGTATTGTACGGAATTGTACGAGATCGGAATTGCAGACGATTTCAACCCTGTTTATGAGCTCCAAGAATGAGTTTTCTTGGAACCTAAATTATCTTGGTAATATGAAATGTTTAAATGCTTTCTATTATGATCAAACTCAACCGTTTTGAACTTGAATTTGAATATCTTTTGGTAAGCTCGACTTTAAATGGCTAGTTTATTGCTAAAAAGGGAATGAAGATGGCTTAAAAATAATCCTCAGAGAAATGAATTTTATTAAAAGAAGAATGAGCTTCAGTGAACATATATATCAGTTTGGAAATGACAGAGTAAACTTGTGAGACTCATGTTGAGCTTCAATGAAGAAGTCATCTTACTGCAAAATGTGTGAACTTGGAGTAGTTTACAATTGTTTTGATGAACAAGAAGGAAATCCTTGACCGATGGCCTGGGTACTCAATCCGATGGACTTTAATTTTGTATGAAATCCATAGCCTAGTGTGGCTTGGGTGCTCAATCCGATAGTTGTGAATAAGTTGAAGAAATCCTTGGCCTGATAGTTTGGGTGCCAATCCGATGGACTGTGGTTGGTTTTTATAAGGTTTGATTCTTGCCATTTGGAAAAGAATCCCTATAGTGGAAGAAGAAATCCTTAATCCGATGGACTTGGGTAATGGATGTTGTTGGCAGGAATCCACTCATGTAGCGGAAGGGATTGGATTGGGATCTTTTGCATTCGAAATCACTATACAAAAATTAACTACATGGGAATGAAACAGTTTACCTTAGAACCGCAATTGAAGTTTCTCCTCCAGATAATAGTTCTTTCACACTTGAGCAACAGTAGGGATCGATCTCAACACTCTGAAACTATGATCCACGTTCAATTGGAGAAGAGCAATCCACCATTAAAGCTTTCTCCTTCACACACACACTCACTTACAAAGGAGAGAAGGAAGGGAGAGAGAAAACATGAGAGAGAAGAGAGCAAGTTCCAAAAAAAATAAAATCTCTCTCTTCTTTGTCCCTTATATAATAAAACACCTCTTAGGGTTTTCTTTTTTAGTCAAATATTTGTTTCCTAAACAAAGAAAGCCAAATCTTGGTGGTAGAGAATAGTTTCCAGAATTGAACAACTACTTTGCTTCTAAAGTGGGAAGAGGTAGAATCTAAAAGGGATTGTTATCTTTCTTATCATGGGTGACAAATGTAATCAAATTATATTTTATCCACTACCATAAATAAAAAGAGAGTTAACCATTTAATATTCCCTAATCTTGTCATGCAATATTAACTCTTTAATTTATATATAAGACCTTCAAATTTTCAATATCCCATAATGAGCTATAGGACATTTAATTTAATACTGCTAACCCCAACTCATTATATATGTCTGCTTTAGAGATTCTATGAACATGATCGGACATTGAAAACGACACTGGAATATCGAGGAGAGAGAACGTCTGTGCTTGATCGGACAAAAATTTGGTACCAATGTCATTTTTGTAAATTTTTTACAAAATTATTTTTAATATAAAAAATAAAATATATTATAATGTGGGACCACATGTCCAACGTATCGGTATATAGTCCATTGGACGTCAACCATTGGTTTATTAAAACATGTGATACAACATTACAACAAATAGGATCCCTCAAGTCAAAGGTCAAGTGATAGGTATGAATCTCGTCGTCACACAACTGACAGTAATACATGTGAGATTCTTACTAGATTCTTTTTCTATACACACAGAGTATGTGTACTTACATTTATGCACTGGATTCACATCCCTGGTAACATATAATGTAACGAGCATATGAACAGGATGTCCAGTCCTATCCCTAACTGAGAATAATTTTTTGTGAAAACCCATGGAACAACTTACAAGCCCAATAAATAAATGACATGCATAAATGAAATTAAACCGTCTTATTCATAAACCAAGTTTGATGGACACACATATCCAACAAATGTAAGATCTTGGATTTGAATCACTCTAAATATTTGTCTTCTATTGTCTCTTACTCTATCTCTCACCTCTCCTCTACTTGCTTCTTTTATGGAAACTTGCTTTTGTAGACCTCACCTTTTGTTTGCAAGTAATTGAAACAAAGAGATAATCATGTCTCTGGCTTAAACCCTCCAAGAAGCTAAAACCTAGAGCCAAGTTAGTTTGTGGCCAAATCTTGTTAAGTCAATAACTTCCTTGAAAGACAACAAGTTTATGCCTCATTGCTTCCACGAAGATGAAGTTCAACATCCCTTGATCAAATCACACCTAGATATGCATTGTTTAAACCCTCCAAGAAGCTAAAACTGGAAGCCAAGACAAATCACGAGTAATTGAAACCAAGAGATAATCATGTGTGTGGCTTAAACCCTCCAAAAAGCTAAACCGGGACCCAAGTTAGTTTGTGGCCAAATCTTGTTAGGTCAATAACTTCCTTGAAGACCAACAAGTTATGCCTCATTGCTTCCATGAAGATGAAGTTCAACATCCCTTGTTGAAAGACAAATCACACATAGATATGCATGGTTTTAGTGTTGGACGATATCGTATTGATCGATATGTATCAATATCATTAGATGCGGATACAACACTAATTGTTTCGGTCCAATTTTTTTTTAATAGTGAAGTGTATCAATATGTATCAGTCGATGCACACTGATAATCACTGATACATACCGATACTCAAGATACATATCTACCAAATCAATTTCACTTTCAAAATAAAACCTATTCTTCTCTATGGCGATACTTACCAAAATTTGAAACACAACAATCAATCTCCCTTTCATTTATTGGACTTAGGGCTTTGAATCATTCATATAAAATGATAATATATATATATATATATCAACAATTAAATTGCTGTTTAAGAATTGAATAATAAAAAAATATCATCCATTGAAGCCAAACATAGTGCGAGGCACCTAGGTAAGTTGAAAAAAAAAAGAAGCAATATTTTATTTTGCATATAGGTAAAACAAATTAAAACATTGCATTAATTGCATCAATTTGTTAATAGATTTTCTAGAAAAACAATTGTGATCGAGTAGGGAATTAAGCATAATTATTGCATCAATTTGTTCATAAATTTGAAAATTTTCAAAAAAGTCGAAAAGTGTTTAAAAAACAATTGATATCAAGTTGGAAAACTTATATACATATATTATATATATCAGTATATGTAAGATACATCATCCTTTATAATATTAAACTTATACACATATATTATATATCAGAATATGTAAGATACCTAATCCTTTATAATATTTCAATTGAATGCACCTGTCGTATATATAAAGTATATCAATGTGTAAGATACCTCATCCTTATAATATTTCCATTGAATGCATCTATCTCGTTCTGCTACGTTCTCCATTTTAATGTTTATATGTGATACATGTTATATATTACTTATTTATAGTGTTTTTTTTTTCTTTGTCCAAAAGTATATTCCTATACATATGTTGATCATTTCTATGCGTATCTTACGTATCTCTAATACAGTATCTCTTAAAATCATCCCTCTGATCTGATACCCAATACTGATAAATCCTTGATATGTTTTCTGTCCCCTCAATACAATACCATACCTTTATCCTTGTTGGTATGTTTTCATATGTTTTCAACCCAAAAAGACAAATAGGCTAACCGTATACATCCAAACTAATAGAGTTCGCTAATCACAATGAAAGGAATTAGCTTGAAAAAGCTCACCCCCAATTCACTCCACTCTCGGGCGTTTCCATTCGATCCAACACAACCTAACCCACAAACTATGTGCCTATCAAGAGCGTAAGTGAACCTGTTCATCCAAAAAAAAAAAAAAAAAAAGGACTTAGAGAGCCAGGGCCCCACCCCTTTTATTTTTTGGTGGGGGTTGGAGGGTATGTGGGTTTGCAACACTGCTCATCTAGCACAATATAATAATTACCAAAAATAAATCAAAACAAAAGTCAAGTTCAAGAGGGCATCAACACCCCCACATGATCTATTTAGAATCATAGGCTTCAGATGGTAGCACAAAACTCCATGATCCTGAGCTAGTAGAAGGCTATCATTATTATGAGTTACAGCAAGTTATTACTTACAGTAAAATTTAGATGTGTAAACAGAAAATTGTCTTTACAGATTCACACACCACCACTTGTGTTACTGTAAACTGTGTTACACAACACAAGTGGCTTAAAAAAATGAAACCACGTTCTCAACCAGAGAGGTTCCTTTGTCTTCTAACGTGTAAACTTTGATGTTGGTTTACCTGTGACAATTGTTAATTTCATTTCAGTTCGTTCGATTCATGTAAAGAGAAAGAGTAGAATACCAAGAGCAAAGCTACAAGTAGATGCTTACCCAGAGCTGCTATTAGCAGGTCCCCCTTTTCTTTGATCGATATGAGCAGGTTCCCTCCAATTTGACAAGAAACGGACAACAACACAAGTAATGTTATCTGCACTTCCTCTCTGGTATGCTTCCTGCATCAGCCTTTTGGCAGCCTCTTCCGGATCCTCTATGGACTTGATCATAGAAACAGCCTCCTGAAATATTTCAAGGACCAAAAGTGTGGAGTCAGCTTTTGGATTAAGCAGCAAAATATTTGCATGTGACAGAAAAACGAAAGCGACCTTAATCTCAGTTCATATTTGTGGCAAGTATTTGGCCATGTTTTTATTGTGGCACATCCATCTATTAACCAAGATCATTCAAAGGTGCTCCAAGGTAGAACATAGCCTAAGTCCAGATTCTTAGCACATTGCCTCGCAAGATCTCCACATAACCATGCATTTTTCACAAGGCAACATAAAGCTTGAAAAAGTAGTTGAAAAATCAACTTTGACAACATTGGTTCAATGGCTGAAAATGCAAGGGTAGAAGTTCGAAATATTGTGGAACATAGTGTTGAGGATCAGACTACAAACTCGTCGTAAGATTTAACCCAACAGTACCTCATTTGTGACGACATCCCACAGTCCATCACTTGCAAGAATAAGAAATTCAAGGGAACTGTCAATTGCTTCTTCCTGCCAATTCCGTAGCAACAAAATTCATCAAATTAAACACCCAAAGTTTCAATCCCTACTAGAGGATTGACAGCATTCCTACATTTTCAGTAAAACCTATGCTAGATAACTTGGGAGTGACAGTATCCTATATGGTCACCAGGTGCCAGAAAATTTTTCTTGCAAGTCTGACAGGTGATTACCAATACAAGCATAACAATTTAAGTTCAATAAAAAATGGTATTTAAAAATATTAAAAACCAATTTATCAAAATAGTGAAACGAAAGGGATGATAAATACAGGAAATTCCCAGCATAAGCTAAGAAATTCATTCCCAGGACACCCCCACCCCCACCACCAAAAAAATGAACAATCTAATAAATTAATAATTGTAAAACAAGTAACTTTGGAATCCTAGAAACAGAATGACATTCCTGGTACAGTAGGCTTTTGTAGCTTTTCTTTAATATATCTAAATTGCAACATCTCCACATCTATACTATCCTAAATCTTTTCTCTACTACTAAAGTTGGTCAAACTCCTATTCAAAGTTTCAGTAAAATTACCAAATGGCATCAAATGGATATGAATATAAATTACAAAATGGCCTCTTTTTAAATTTTAGCTACTTTTTCTACTCATTTTAAGCTGAAATTGTACCGATGAGATGCTTGCCTGGTCCTCTATCACATGGACTAACCCATTCACTACCATGTGGCAAATAGTGAAGCGTTATACTTCACTAGGCATAGTGACGGGAAGGAAAACCCTATATTTTATTACAATTCATTTTCATAGCCAACTAAAAATAAGCATCAGTTTACTTCTCATGTAAACATTTCCTTATTTAGTTCTCAGTTGCTAAATTCTCTCAGGGGAAGAATCCCCCAGTAAGAACACTCCTACAGATGGAAGAGGCCAAGTGTATGACACTTATTCCAATCCAATATTTTAGTGAGAGAACTCACAGAGGGGAACTACTATTACCAACTTTCAATGTTCTAAAACCCAACTCACCTGGTGACCCGTTAAAGTATGCTACACAGTAGGTTATCTGTACAACGGACCACGTCAAAAGGGACAAGATGGATTTTATTTTTAATGGAAAAAAAAAAAAACAAGGAACACACTGCTAGCGTCAATGACTATTTTAGGTGTTCAAACCCACTAAAATATCAGAAACAAAAATTGTTTATTTTATTATTATAATAAATAAATTATATTTGAAAAATGTTTCAATTGTTTTTGGGTCCAATCTATATTCATGACATCTCCTACTTAAACGCAATGGATTCATATCATGGCGGTGATTTTTATTCCATGGTTAGGAGGCCCATTGCAAATGTTGGTAGTGTGGGGGAGAAAGTGTAACGAAAATACTTACCATTGGTGGTTTTCAGGTTACGTCTTTTGTAGTATCATCCCTTTCTTTGTACAATTAAAAACAACTTAAAGGATACCCTTTAGGATCACACCATTTGGCGTGATTTAGACTGTTAGATTGTAATCTCCTAACTTAGCTTTTCTATTTAAAGAGATGCTTTGAGTGAAACCTAATTTGCACTACTCATAATTCAAAGCTTGCCATTGGAGCTGCCATCTATCATATTGGATGGAGCACAATCTCAAAAAATGGACCCATAGTTCTATTTCCAGCAGATTTGGGACTATATATATTTTGATGTTCGTAGTAAGGCTTCTGTGGTCTGCTCTAGGTGTGTTGACACCCCAAGGAACATGCTTATTGGTTTCTCCTTGGGTCTCCCTCTCTCCTTGCTTCAGCAAACCTCACCCCCTTTCTGAGGTTTGGGCCTGGGTGTTTCTTTCCTGAAAATTCTTTTATTTTTCCCAGTTTTAATGGGGGCCTTGTATCATTCTATCCTTTTGGTAATGAATTTTTTATTCACCCAAAAAACAGATAAAAGAGAATAGTAGAAGAAATAGTAGGCAGCTAGGAAATCAAACCAACAATGTCACCATGGTGCTACGCCGGGAACAAAGCAATAACGATGGAGAAATTTCCCACATTCTTACTCCAAACCCACTCAACAGCACAAATAAGCTTGTTTACAGCCCTATTTATAGCCTCAAAGACAAAATCCTAAAACAACTAGGAAACTGAATCTTTTTCATAATAAGACTCCTAATTATTAGTAACACAATCAGGCAGCATCAATACTGTTCTGACAATTATAGGTTCAATCATAACCCCTCTCCCCTAACCACAGCCTCCCCTGATGTCTGCTTCGCCGGCGGCCTCCACCATCAGCATCCCTCCCTAATCCCCTTCCTCCTCCTCACCCACCCTTCCCTAGCAATGTGCTTACCCCTGCCTGCTCTCCCTCCCATCCCTCCCTTCTACCTCACCTGCTACCTCTGGCCCGTATCACCTCCCCCCACCCCCCGGCTCCAAATCTTGGGCAAATATTGCCTCCTCTCACTCCCATCCTTTCAGTGAGGGCTCCCACTCTCCTTCATTCCCCCATTCCCTACCGTGATTCACTGATTGGCTTCTCCCTGGATTCCGAGATTGCGAAATGGAAGAATTCATCATTGGTCATTTCTTAGGCAAGCGTCCTCCATTCCCCATCGTCAAGGCATCTCTTCTCAGGAATGGAGGGCATCAGGCATGCTGTCTATGGTCCTACTGGATAATGGAATCTTCATTTTTAACTTTACTCATGAAGAAGACAAAAATTACACCCGGGAAGGTGGTCCCCGGTTGGTTGGGAAGAAATCCATCTTCCTTAGACAAGGAACCAGCATCTCTCCCTTAACAAGATTGACTTCAAAACCATCCCAGTTTGGGTTTCCCCGCCAAATCTGCCCCTTCACTTCTGGTGTGCGCAAGGGCTAAGCATTCTGTGTTTGGTAATTGGTAAACCACTTTATTCGGATCACAGAACCAAACTCCTAGATCGACTGGCATTTGCCAGAATTTGTATAGAAATATCTGCTGAAGTGGATCCTCCAAGCTCTATTGCGATACATGCTGATGACGGCCTCTCCTTCTATCAAGCCGTTCACTATGACTGGCTGCCACCATAGTGAACTTACTGCAAATCCTTTGGCCATAAGCTCAGCTGCCTGCGCCCCCAAGAATTCCCCTCTGTCTGAGGCACCTGCTCCTCTAGTCGCCCTCGACACTGAGGCTACTACAGTTGGCCTGATCCTGCTGATTCTTCAGTAAACCATGGTGCCGATGCTTCTTCATTAGACCCTGATGCCGCTGCTTTGCCGATAAAGTCCCACGTTCGTGGTAGATCTCACCGCTGCATCCCCATCGGAATCGTAGTCTCATGGCGCTGCCCAGTCACTCTGCCAACCCCAGCTCCGCTGCTTACAGACCTAAGTCCCTTGATCCAATAGACTACTCCCCTTTACCTGTTGGTCACAACAGATTCAAGCTTCTTTCTATCCACTCCTGCTCTGATGCTGGAAGCCTATCCCCTCGAACCTGCCATTCGGCAGATCTTGCCGATCTCCCTGCCATTTCTGGTTCTGTCCCTCGATAGCCCCACTCTCCCTATCTTGTCGCCTTCTCTACTCCATTTCCTCCTTCCTCTGACATTTCTAGCTGCCTCTCTCCCCTCCTCTTTCTAACCTTTTATCCTCCCATTGTTCTGACCATATTGCCCTCACCAATCATTCTCTTCCTCCCCCTTCTCCCCCTTCCCTCTTCTGATCCTTTCCCCTTGCAGTCTTCCTTAGACCAGAACCAAATCCGTTTTTTGGAGCCTGACCCGTTCTCTCCTTCTCCTATCCGACGACCCTTATCCAGCCGCCCATTGACCCATCCTTCTCCGCCTTAGACCTTCCCCCTGACCCGGATCTTCTCTTCCTTGCCTTGACCCGTCATCTCCCTTACCCTACTACCCTGTCCCCTGTTATGACAACCCTCTTGTCCTGTTGCCCCTGCTCCTCCTCCCTTGGCCTCCCCTGTCAATCCCTGAGTCCCTCTGATGGTTCTCACGCCTCGGAAGGCATCAGATCCAACCCTCCTCACCCTGCTACTGCTGCCTGCATCTCCACCACTTCGCCGCCCATCCCTGCTATTCTTGCGGTCGCCTGTACTGGCCCTTCTGCCTGAGCATTCTGCTCCCCACGCCTTGGAAGGCGTCAGCACCAACACTTCCGTTGCCATCCGATATGTTGACTCTCCTCCTGACCCTCCGTCAGGCCTTATCAACACGAGTGATACTGTCCGAACTTCCAATCCTCCTCCTAGTCTTCCGCCAGGCCTTATCATCACGTCCCCTGCCTCCTTAGGCCTAGTCGAAGCCTGCTCAAGCAAGAATACAACCACCGCCACAGTTTCTCCTCCAGCTGAAGCCCGTTCTCCCAGCCTTCTGCTGGGGAATAGAACTTCCCACTTGCCTGCTTCTCAGTCAAAGAATCCTGCTGCCAACCTTCGGCACTCGAAGACCAGATCATCCCAAGCTTCTCCTGAGATCCTCCCAGCTGTTCTCCACAGGTTTGGGCAGGCTCCTCCTGCCCCTCCCCGAAGAGCTGCTAAGAACCCTGTTGATCACTATAAAGGCTCCCCTATCCCTGCTGCTGATCCTCTTGGCTCACACCTGGCTGCTGTCACTAACACTGTTACTGTCACCAACTCTGATCTACCCCCCCCCCCCAAAAAAAAAATTCTGATGAACCCCAGAACCAGCAAACCATCCCAGATTGCTACCTCTTCCTTCTTGTCCTCCCCACTTTTGGAATATCATCAAAGGCCGAAAAAGTCCTCCACCCGCTAGCCCCGTAGTCTCCGCTCCTCAGAGCATTCTGTGCCAAAATTCCCCCCCAAATGACCACGTGGAGTTTATGGAATGTGTGTAATCTTAATTGTCCCACCCAGCATGCTTCCATCCGATCTTCTCTCCGTTCTTCCCATGCATCTCTCTGTTGTCTCCTTGAAACCCGAGTTCTCGAGCCAAATGCCCCCCGTATAGCCTCCTCCATAGCCGCTTCGTGGTCCTTTCTCTCTAACTATGCCCATTCCCCAAATGGGCGCATCTGGATTCTTTAAAATCCCCTCCTGCTCAACATTTCTATCATCTCCTCTTCTTCTCAAACCATCCACCTTTCCGTCTCCTCTCCCTCCAATCCCTCTCCTTTCTTCTTCACGATCATCTATGCTCATAATTGTGCCCGTGACAGACTTTCCCTTTGGTCGTCCCTCCGAGCGATGGCCTCCTCCACTGCCCCCCTCCCTTGGGGTTTGGCAGGTGACTGCAATGTTGTCAGAGCTAGCCATGAAAAGGTTGGAGGATCCCCCATAGATCTTTCTTTAGTCGTCTCCTTCAATGATTGCATTAATGACATTGCCATGAACGACCTTAGATTGTTTGGTGCCAAATTCACTTGGCAAAACTGGAGGAGCAACTCTCTGCTAGAGTTGCTTGTAAGCTTGACCGGGTGGTTGTAAATGAGGCATGTTTTCACTCCTTTCCCTCCTCCCATGCTTGTTTTAACCTTCCTGGTATCTCTGATGACTGCCCCATCTCTCCTTATTCACCCTTTTTTCTCGTTTGGTCCTAAGCCCTTCAAATTCTTTGACATGTGGACCCTTCATAATGGCTTCCTCCCTATCATCCAGGATGCTTGGGTAATCCCCATCTATGCTTTATCCTCGCCCCTTGTTGTCTCGCGAGAAAGCTAAAAAATTTCAAATCTTCCCTTAAGATCTGAAACTCCAATTCCTTTGGAAGCATCACTTCTAGAGTCTCCTCCTGTAGAGACAAGCTGGATATTATCCAATCTCGCCGTCAAGCTGGATATTATCAAATCTCGTCGTCATCAGGATCTCCTCAACTTCTCCCATGCTGAAGAGAGAAAATCTATTTCTGAAAAGCTTTCCATTCTCTTGGCCCAAGAAGAAAGCTTCTTTAGGCAAAAATCCTATATCAAATGGTTGGAGCTTGGTGACTCCATTTCTTCTTTCTTCCATAGGTCCCTCAAAGCCAAAACGAATGCAAATTCAATCTCCAAGATCATTTCTAGAGATGGATCCCCCCTCTGCCACCCTGAAGATATTAAAGATGAGACTACCTTATTCTTTTTCCGATCTTCTTCACCCTCTTCCTTAACCCCTGCTCCTCCCATCCCCCTAACCTCCTTAATAAATTTGTCCCCCCCCCCCTAGATCTTCTCCTCTCCCTTTAGGCCATTCCTTCCAAGGAAGAAATCCTAGCTCTTGTTCTCTCCCACAAATCCAACAAAGCCCCTGAGTCGGATGGCTTCAGCATGAGATTCTTCTCCGCCTGCTGGAACATCATCCGTTCTGACCTCATCCTTGCCATTAGAAGCTTCTTTCTTAAACCCAGCCAGATTTAGAGGATCAACCACACCTTCCTCTGTCTCATCCCCAAGAAGAGGGGGTTGAATCCTTGTCTGATTTCAGGCCCATCTCTCTTTGTAATCTTTTGTACAAATTCACTGCTAAAATTTTGGCTAATAGAATCCAGAGAGTCATCGACTCCCTTATTAATCCCAATCAATCTGCCTTCATCGCGGGAAGGAGCATTGCTAATAATATCATTCTCTGCCAGAAGATTGTCAGAGGTTTTGATTGAAAATCCCATTCCTCTGCTGCCCTACTTAAGATTGACATCCATAAAGCTTTTGACTCTATCCATTGGGACTACATCTCTCGAGTCTTACTCCAGATGTCCTTTCCGCCCTATTTTGTCCATTGGGTCCTCTCTAGCATCTCCTCCCCCTCCTTTTCTGTCCTCATCAATTGCATCCCGGCTGGTTACTTCCCCTCCTCGGTTGGTATCATATAAGGTTGCCCCCTCTCCCCTTTCCTTTTCTCCATTGCCCTCGAGGTTCTCTCCGCTCTATCCAATCCTCCATTGATCTTCATGGCTTCATCTCATCTCCCCCATCCCCAAATGCAAACCCCTCCTCCTCACTCACCTTTCCTTTGCCGATGATCTCATGATCTTCTACAAGGAGGATCCCACCTCCATCTCTTCCATTATGTCCTCCCTCCATTTCTTCCAATCCCTCTCTAGCCTCCTATCAATTTGCATAAATCCAGCCTCTTTCACTCTGGTGTTTTGGATTCCACCCTCCTCCAAATTACTGGATTCTCCCTTGGCTCCTTCCCTATCAAATATCTTGGTCTCCCTCTTATCACCTCTAGGCTCTCTACCAATGTCTGCTCCCTTATCCTTGACCAACTGAGGAAAAGGCTCCAACTCTGGAAGCCAAACTCCTCTCCTATGATGGTCGTCTCGTGCTTATCCGCTCCGTTCTCTAATCCATCTATCTTTATAGGATTGGTATCTTTGTGCTTCCGTCCTCCGTCACCAAATCCATAGAGAATCTCCTTTGCTCCTTCCTTTGGAAAGGAGCTGAAGCCTCCAAATTCCTTCACCCTATGACCTAGGACCAAGTTTGTCTTCCCAAATCTGAAGGTGGACTTGGCCTTAGGAGAATTAAAGACGTCAACAATGCTGGCATTCTCAAGCACATTTGGAAGATTGACTCCAAGGGCAGCAGTATCTGGGTGTCTTGGGTCTACTCCACCCTCCTTAAAAACAACTCAATCAGGTCTCTCTCTCCTCCCCCCGATTCCTCTTGGATCTGGTGTAAAATTCTCTCCTCTAGGCCTATTGCCATGGTCGCTATCTCTTGCTCCATTGGCAAAGATACCACACCTTCCTCTAGATTGACCCCTGGCACCCTTCTGGTATCCTCCTTCCTCTGGTCTGTCCTAGGATTATCTACTCCTTTGGTCTGACCCGGTCTGACCCGGTCTGACACTAAAGGCATTTGAACTCCCCCTCTTACTGATCTCTAGGCCTCCCTCCCCCCATTCCCCCGGGCCATAGAGGTAGAGACAATCTTGTCCTCGAGACCCCATACTCTTTGGTGCAGTTCTCGTTGGCGTCTGCCTGGGACCTCATTCGGCTCAAAGCTCCTCTCATCACTTGGAGAAATATCGTCTAGTTTAAAGGTCACATCCTCGGCCACAGCTTCACTGCATGGCGTCCCTCTCTACTACCTCCCCACGCAGTCCTTCCTCCCCCAACGTCACATCCAGGTCCCCTGTGCCTACTCTTTGTTGGAATGGCATTGAAGATGTCGACCATCTTTTCTTCTCCTTCCTCTTCTCCTCCACCATCTGGAAGAAAGTCCTTAGTTCTTGGCCCTGCAGGAGACATATTCTCCCTCTTCATAGGGAATGGATTTAGATTGACATGACTTTTGGGGGCCCCACTATCTGTGACACTGTTGGCAAGCTTGCATTTTGCGCCACTATTAACCATATTTGGATGGAACGAAACCTTCATAGATGGACTTCCAATTCCCGCTCCTTCGACACGATTTGGAATGCCGTCTATTTTAAAGTTAGTTCTAAGCTAAAGATGATCTCTCCCCGGCCAATTAGGGACTCCCCCAAGAACAGCCTCATTGTTGTCTCCTGACCTCCCCCCTTCTATTATCTCTCTTCCCCCCCCCCCTTCTAATTAGTTTGTTGGCCTTTGTTCCTTGTTTTTTCTTTTTCTTTTCCCCCTAGGGGATGTATATTCCTTCTCTCTCTTCTTTGGTAATGAATTTTTTATTCACCCAAAAGAACTAATTATAAGGACATTTAAACTACATTAGAAATTACATAAAAATCATAATCTTATTAAACTTCCTAAAATAGAATCTTCTCGCTGATCAACACCCCATCAGTAAACTGATCATAACTCTTGTGATACAAGTGGGACTTGCAAGATCTTAATCTTGTTGGATGGGTAACTCAATAACCTAACAACCAACACCAATTTCATGTAAAATAGAGAAGTTTTGACCATCCAAAAAATACTCTTCAAGAACAGTCGCAGAAATAATACAATTTCCTGTGATATGATGCTCCCAAAAACTAATCGATGGCTTGTGGAGCATCAAAACCACTCAAGCAGGGCACTGGGGTGCTCCCCCAATCAATACCCTGTAGTTTTAGTGGTTAAAATGCACCCTGCTCAAATGGTTCTCCCTCAGCTCCTCTTTCCTTTCTTCTTCTTCTTCTTCTTCTTCATTCTCAAAGAGATTGTTCATAGGCACTTCTCACAGCACCATAACAGTATCTTCATTTTATCCTTTCCCTATTTTCTTTGACTTCTTTAAACCTTAATTAATCAATATCCCTTTTCCTACATCAGACAGCTTAAGCAGATGGTTGTCATCATAGTCATCAGACCTGAACAGACAGTTGTAAACTAATTGAGTATTCAACCACTTCATGGACAAGCTAATTCACACATCAACCCTTATTTATTTATTTTTGTCTGTGGATGGTTCGGGGATGTGTGGAGAATAGGATGATCTGGTTTCCATTGAGATGACATCAGTTTACAAATCAGGCTTAATCAATTCCCCAGCCATCAAAGCAGATCAATGCCCGGATCATGTCTAACAACTGACTTTAGCAAGCTGCCATATGGGCGTCTGGACTACCTATCATACAGCTGAAGTATCAGCATAGAGACTATGATATGTTAAATGTTTATAGGAAAATTTAAACCACTTGGCACTAATATCTTTGGCATCATATAAGTGACATCCTACCCCACCCCACCTTCACCTTTATTTTTTTTCTGTGTTGACTGTGAGTGAATTGCTTATTTAACAGACATAGACGATACTTGGAAACAAGCAGCTAAACATAAAAATAATGTGCTGATTACAGCATTTTTTGCCAATTCTAGAAATTAGGTGCATATGAAATTGAAACTCCTGAATAAATCTATCAATGGAAAAAAAAAAAAAATAGTATCAATAATATATATGTTTTTTCAGACCTGAATTTCAGGGTCAGCAACAACATACTGCTTCAAGAGCCTATCACCGAATGCCCTAGAGACAGCAAGAACACCGCCCACTCTCCAAGTGCCTGCATTAGCACTTTCGAATCACAGACATAACTCACAAAATAGATGCTAATAAGATTATTTCTCACCAGCCCACATCACAAATCCTCCAGCATCTTCAATCCGCTGCCGTTCATCAGTTTGATCTGGCTTGTGATCTCGTGACACAGCTATGGCTGCATGAAATTCAGTGGTGCTTTTATTATATGTGCATTCAAGGAAACAACTAAAGGACAAAAGAAAAGTGAAAAACCTATGGACATTCCCCCTTCAAAGAGGGTCAGCGAATCCACATAGCAGTGGCATGAAGATTTTAAGAGGGGAAGGGAAGAATATAAAATGAATGAAGATAAAAACCTAACGTCCGTCCTTAAAATTCATGTGGATAATCTGGTATACATAGTTGCTGCCAAGCCCAAATCATATGGCAGCTGAATTTTTAATTCAGTCATTACTACTTATAATCTACTAATTTACAAAACAGTAAAGGTAAATAACCTCTCCTAAAGCACCTAACCAACCAAGACAGTCCTACCAGCTATCAAAACTAAAAATAAACTACAGAATAAATTAAAATCCCCAAAACACCCCTTTTACCATATTACAAAACTACCACTGAAACTAAATTAAAGTTTGATGGACCATAATTACTTCCACTACAACTCAGACAGAACTTTTACAGGCCATGAGTTTTAATCTAACTGACCTATAAAAAAACTGTTTTAGCCCCTACTATTACTACATATTTAAGCATGAACAATTTCTATTGAAATAAACTTTGTTAAATGAAGTAATGACTTGTGTCTAACATGACACTATCCCTTTTTATTTATAATAATGGAGAAAATGTTCTAGGATATTACAAGGACCAATAAACCCTAAAGAACTTAAGGACCTGTTTGGATTCTAATATCATCCCTAAAACCCATTATTAGAACACTCCCTCCTAAAGCTGGTGCATAGATATCATATATGCCAACTTGCAGATAATAGGATGAAACATCTTATTGCTAAGACCTTTAGTAAATACATCAGACAGTTGTTCACTACTGAGAACAAAAGGCATTAAGTCTCATATCCAGTTTCTCTCTGATAAAGTGTCAATCGATCTTCACATGTTTGGTTCGATCATGCTGGATAGGGTTCAGAGCAATGTTGATGGCTGTTTTGCTGTCACAAAATAGCTTCATAGGAAGGGTAACAAGGACAGCCAAATTTGTAAGAAGACCATGAAGCCATAGAAGCTCATAAATGCCATGAGCCATAATACGGAACTCTGCTTCAGTACTTGACCGGGCAACCATAGCTTGCTTCTTGCTTCGTCACATAACAAGGTTACTATAAACAAAGGTGCCATAACTAGTCGTAGACCTTCGATTGTCAAAAGAACCTGCCCAATCAGCATTTGTGAAGGCCTCAACCCTAAGGTGATCATGAGGAGAAATAAGGATGTCACATCCTGAAGCAGATTTCAAGTAACGGATAATGCACAACACAACTTCCATGTGTGTCGAGTAAGGATCATGCATGTACTGACTAACAAGACTGACGACATAAGCTATGTCAAGGTGCAAAAGAAAGATAGATCAAACATCCAACTAATTTCTGATCTCCCCTTGTCCACAGAATCGCCTTCCTTGCTAACCAGGTGACCATTAGCGTCAATAAAAGTATCTGCTAGCTTGCACCCCAACATACCTGTCTCAGAAAGAAGATCAAGCATATACTTTTGTTGAGACAAGTAGATTCCATGAGAAGACCTAGCAACTTCAGTGCCAAGGAAGTAATGAAGCCGTCCTAGATCTTTAATGTCGAATTCCTCACCCAGGTATTTCTTGAGGGGAGAAATATCTGTCAGATAATAATACCCAGTAAACAATATCATCTATATAGACGATCACGATAGCAATCTTTCCACCATATCTTGATGAACAGAGTGTGGTTAACATTACTTTGAGAGAATTCTATAGCAATCATAGCCTTGTGAAACCGCCCAAACCAAGCATGAGGGGATTGCTTCAGCCCATATAATGCACGCTTCAATTTGCGCACCTTCCTTTGAATTTAGAGCAAGTGAGCCCAGGAGGAATGTCTATATACACATCCTCCTCATGTTCCCCATAAAGGAATGCATTCTTCATGTCCAATTGTTAAAGATCCCAACCTAGGTTAACAGAACAGGATAAGATGACAAGGATTGTGTTCATCTTAGCCACTGGAGCAAACTTCTCCTGGAAGTTAATCCCATAAGTCTAAGTGAAGTCCTAACAAGTCTAGCCTCGTAACGATCCATTGTCCCACCAGCTTTCTGTTTAACTGTGAAGACCCACTTACAACTGACTATCTACTTATGTGGGGGAAGACACACTAGGTCCCACATGTCTTTCTTCCTTAGAGTCTGCATCTCCTCAACTATAGCTGCCTACCATTGTGAGTCTACACTTGCTTCTTGCCAAGTATAGAGAATAGACATAAAGGACAAAGAGGACACAAAACTATAGTAGGCGGGAGAAAGTGAGTCATAAGAAAAAGTTTTAGTAATAAGATGTAAAGTACAAGACCTAGTGCCTTTGTGAACAACAATAGCAACTCAAGAGGGGAGTCTTCACCAACAACTAAAACATCAATAGGAGGGGAAAGAGAATTACCTGGGTCCAAGGGGACTTGATCAGGTTGAAGAGGAGATAATTGATGTGGTAGGGTAGGTGATGGATGTGCAGTGGCTTGGGTCTGCTATCCATGACCATTTACACACATCTCTGGCCAAGCTGGAGTGGAAGCATTAGTCTCCCCCTTAAAAGGAACATCGGAAAGGATAACAAATGGCAGAGTAGCAAGTTCAAGAGGTAGCACATCTTCTATTGTGGAAGAAGACTCCCCCTGAAGAGGTGGTGTAGTGTAGTAAGATGTAGATTCATGAAAGACAACATCCATAGTCACAAGCCAACGTCGAGTAGGAGGATGAAAACACCGATGGCATTTCTGAGTGCGAGAGTACCCTAGAAAAATGCACCGGATACCACGAGGATTAAACTTATTTTGAGGATGATGATCACGACTCCACAAGCATAATAGACATAGACGAACACCTTGGAAGGAACATGAAAAACAAAAGAGCCTTGGAGAAGATCTGATGCGGATCCGAGTTCCAAAAGCCAAAATCGGACTGCTTAGGGCCCACAATAATAACAAAAAAATCTCAATTTAATGCTTTAGTGGAATTCTTGTAATTTCAATAGCAATCATGTGCATTACTAATAGCATAACATGTGACAAGGACAACTGAGACAGAAAATTAGGAAAGGGGGTATTATGTAATTGCTACAGTAAGGGAGGAAATAACAAAACACACTTTTTAGGACAGGGGGTTTTCCTGTAATAACCACAAATTCAACTCTCTCAGCAATATAATAACCTACCATCTTCTTCCCTATAGAAAACAGGGTCAAGACGGTAGACTAGGGAGCAACTCTAACAACAAATCTCGATCTTTAGGGCTATTTGCGATCTGAGATTTCAGGTAATGAATCGCAGCAGGAGGACAGTTATGATCCAGCTTCGAAAAGCCTCAATGGTTCCCAAATCAGATCATTTGTGAAACCTACAACTGAATTTGGCGCTAGGTTGGGTTCAACTTTGTTGCAAGTTGATACGGCTAAACTAATTGCCTAGTCAGGTAAGAACACGTGGTATCCAAGGGAAGGGCATGTGCCACTCACCTGATAGAGGCCGCAAGGATTCTAACCACGTAAACCACGTGAAAAGAATATTCCCCACGAAGGGGATTGGACGTATCCGAGTAGGACTCAGAAAGGGTAAAAGGCGGACCCGAGGGGGACTCCCAAAAGAAAACCCTAAACCCCAAGGGCTATAAGAGGGAGCTGGAGAGGAGAGGAGAGGTAAGTAAATAGACCCACACCATTACTCTTGTAAAAAACTGTTCTGCCGGTCTCTAACTTGGGCGTCGGAGGACTAATCCCGGAGATACCTCCGGGCCTCTGCCTTCGGTGCTTGTGCAGGATCAGCTCATACTGATTTTCGACAGCAGCACAGGTCTTGTTCCTCACCACTGGAGAAAGGCTGAAACTCTAGGGTTCCGGTCGTCTAGGATAGAGGTTCTCACGCCCTAAACCTCTGGCTCATCTGAGGGTTATAAATGGCGATCGACTTCAACAATCGGGGCTGTTGGAGCTGCCCAGAAACAAGGAAGGTTAAGAAGAACAGAAACTAATAAGGATGAAGAAGAATAAGAAATAAAGAGGAAGTAGGAGAATGGAAGGGAAGAAATGAGAAAATTTCAGAGAGAGGCAGGAAGGGGGGAAGCATTCACGGCAGCCATGGTTTCACCAAAATACTCTTTCAATTTCATTCAATTCCAAGTTCTCAGTTGGGTACAATAACTCTATTTAAAGATTCAAAGTAGACCTACTTTCCTATTTGAAACTGAAACAAATATTGCATCTGATATAAAATAGAAATAAAATCTCACTCAAAGAAGACTACTACCAAACTAAATTCTGACTCTGAAAAAGAAAGCAAAGAAGGAATCAAATCAAAAGACATTTTAAACCCAACGCCCAATTGCATCAGCTCTCCCAGTCTTAAAAGAACTTGACTCCGTCAAGTTAGGTCGTGCTCCCAAGATACCCTAGTAAATCAACCAGAAATGAGGTGGGATGTATCTTGAAGCAAATAATGGGAACGTAACTCCGTGAAGAGGGAGAGTAGGTTAACGTGTCACTGGAGCAGGAGTCAATTGCCGACATGGCATGTCTAATAATGCGTTTGGCATCATTAAGTACGTACGGCCTCTTTGCTTTACCTTGATGGTGTTCCATGCACCATCATAGAGAATACAAGCATGTCGTTGCCAAGGTCACCCTAAAAGAATGTCGCAGTGCACCAATTAGGTGACAAAGCAAGATACATGGCATTGTAACAGCCCAAACTATAGATGTACTCGAACACCTGTAGCGGCCTCTTCAAGAGTTGTGGTTCCAAAACCTTGCAAGTGAATCTTCTTGAAAAGTTGCTTTTATGGAAGGTTGTGTGCTCGAACAAATTCAGCAGAGATAAAGTTTGCTTCTACCCCGGTATCAACAAGTGTATGAATATCCATAGGATCGGAACCGTGCAGGAGAGTACCCTTTTGTCTGAAAAGAGGAGCTTTATCAACTAGTCAATTGAAGAAGGATGTAAGACTAGCGGAATAAGCTTCGACATCATCATCATTATAGTCAATATCATCGGCATCGAGGGGACAAGGATGTAAATTAGGATCAACATCATCACTCTTCTCTATCGGTTGCTTCTCTGCTGCATTCACAGAACGAGTCCTATTGGGTCACTTGTTGGAGCAGTGATCTTCTCGCCACAATTATGGCATTTGATGTTCTTCACGCAATCACTATCCTTGTTGAATTCTAACCTTTTTCCTTCAACTCTGCGAGATCCAAGCTTCTTTTCCTCCATACGTGGTGGAGGTCTATAAACTGAAGGAGTCTTGATCATGCTCTTCCAATAAATGGACTTCTCTTCAGCTGTCATGGAATGAGCTACTACCACATCAACGGACCTAAAATCAGTGTTAGCCAATTCGAGTCGGATCTCAGTACTTAGCCCATTGATATATCGCATCACCCATTGCTGGTCTATTTCCTAAAGTCGACACCTTAAAGATAGTTTCTGGAATTCGAGGGTATAGGTATCCACATCCTTGTTGCCTTGTCAAAAATTAAGCAATTTATGAAACATCACCTTCTCATAATTAAGAGGAACAAATTTCTCAGTCAGAATCTACTTCATGACCTCCCAATTGGTAACAGGTCCAAGTCGCCTAACAAACCTTATATGCAGTACATCATCCCACCATGAACATGCATACCAATAAACTTAGTGAGGATGAGTTCACACTTCTTCTCGTTCGGAAGAGATTTATAAGTAAAAATTCTCTCTAATTTGGTAAGCCAGTCAAAAAATTCTTCAGGTCCCTTTTCACCACTGAACTCTAAAACCTCAAACTTTGATGCCATAATCCCTGTCAGAAAATTGTCAGGTAGCATCTTGGGGTCTAACTAGATCACGTTGTTGTCTGTGAGGTGTATCTTCAATCTATAAGGTATGAAACTGAGGAGGTGATGCAGATGGTCCTTCGTCAACTCGTGTTTCAAACCTCTACATAAAGGCAGAATCTTAGTGAGGGCACCTTGTGTCTCGCCCATGAGCTTGTCATATTTTACCTTTTTCTTCTCAACCTTGGCATTAGCTTTCTGTTGATTCTTAAGTACTTCAAGATACAATTTATACAACTCAGCATTGGTGATGTGACCGGTAATGGTTAGAAAATTTGCTCTGATACCACTTGATATGGATCCGGCTTCCAAAAGCTGAAATCGGATCGCTCAGGGCCCACAATAATGACAAGAATCTCAATTTAATGGTTTAGTGGCATTCTTGTAATTTCAGTAACAATCATGTGCACTACTTATAGCATAACAAATGAAAAGGACAACTGAGATAGGAAATTATAAGAGGGGGTATTCTGTAAGGGAGGAAAGAACAGAACACAATTTTCAGGATAGGGGGTTTTCTTGTAATAACCACAAATTCAACTCTCTACGCAATATAATAACTTACCATCTTCTTCCCGATAGAAACCAAGGCTAAAACGGTAGACCAGGGAGCACTTCTAACAACAAATCTCGATCTCCAAGGTTGGTCTCGATCTGAGATTTCAGGTAATGAATCACAGCAGCAGGACAGTTATAGATCCAACTTCGACAAGCCTCAACAGTTCCCAAATCAGATCTTTTGTGAAACCTGCAACTGAATCTGGCACTAGGTTTGGGTTCAACTTTGTTGCAGGTCTTGCTCCTCACCACTAGAAAGATCATTGGGGCTGAAACTTTAGGGTTCAAGTCACCTAGGATAGAGGTTCTCACGCCCTAAACCTCAGGCTCATCTGAGGGTTATCAATGGAGATCGATCTCAACAGTCGGGGGTGCTGGAGCTGCCCAGAAACAAGGAAGGTTAAGAAGAACAGAAACTAATAAGGATGAAGAAGAAGAAGAAATAAAGAGGAAGTACGAGAATGGAAGGGAAGAGATGAGAAAACTATAGAGAGAGGCAGGGAAGGGGTAGCATTCACGGTAGCCATCGTTTCACCAAAATACTCTTTCAATTTCATTTAATTCCAAGCTCTCAATGTGTACAATAACTCTATTTAAAGACTGAAAGTAAACCTACTTTGCTATTTGAAACTGAAACAAATATTGCATCTAATCTAAAACAGAAATAAAATCTCACTCAAATAGGCTACCAAACTAAATTCTAACTCCAAAAAAGATAGCAAAGAAGGAATCAAATCAAAAGATATTTTAAACCCAACGCCCAACTGCATCAAGATCCAGAGGGGAGCTGAAGCCAAGGACCATAGAAGGCATTTGGTTGATCAGAAAAGCGACAATGAGAACAACGTCACTCTAATATTGGGAGGGAACATGCATCTCAAACATGAGAGAGCGTGCTACTTCACACAAATGGCAATTCTTCCGCTCAGCAACACCATTTTGAGCCGGAGTATTAACACAATTGGTCTAATGGACCATCCCATAAGCAAAAAGATAAATTTGAAAAGACCCTTCGAAAACTAATGGCCATTGTCACTTCGAAGAATCTTAATAGTAGCATTAAATTGGGTCTGCACCATACAGTGAAACTGCTGAAAGCAATGAAAGATCTCACCCTTGCATGGTTTTAAGTATCGGTACGTACCATACCGTATCAGCCCTTACTGATATGATGCACATCGATATGATACATGGATTTCGTATCAATATGTATCCTACGATACATATCGATATGCACCGATACACCACTGATATACACCAATACGATACGATACGATACGCATCGATACGTACCAATACTCTATGAAAAAAATAAAATCGAGTGGAATGGACGTTTCAGTATGTTTCGGTACGTATCGGTGCGTATTAGTATGTATCGGTATGTATCGATCGATACATACCAATACGATATGATACATTCCAATACAATGCGCTACGGTCATATAATGGCCAAGTTGGATCATTTTTCAGAAAAAAAACTATTTTTTTAGGCGTCTTTGTTCCAAAGTTGCTGCCAACCATATTTCTCTATAACTAAAGTGGAAATCAAGGTTGGGAACAAGGATTTTACATTTATGGGACAACTGCAAACCTTGAATTCTTAGTATGATACCCTCAATTTAGTGTTTATCCATAATACATGTTATCAATTGCTTTTTTTAACAATTTTTTATGCAAAAGTGTATAAAAAAGTGTTTCCTATCCATTTATGTGTGTATCTTTAGCGTATCTTAATGTATCTCCGATACAATATGATACATATCTTAATTTTGGCCGACCGATATAGCGACCGATACCGATACTTTAATCCTTGAACCCTTGGCACACATCATATAAATACAAGTGGCTCGAGAATGATAGTGAATAAAAGAGACAAACCACCAAAAACTATTAACAGACACATAACGGGATGGACCCCAAATATCAAAATGTATCAATGAAAAAGGAGTGGCACTCTTATTACCAGAAACATTTGATTCAAGTCTGTTTGGCCAATACCCATGCCTCATAAAATAGCTGACTCGAATTACAATGGTCAAAAGAAGGAAAAGCCTAGCTAAAGTCCCCAAAGGACGATGTCCTAAACAACGGTGCCCCTGTACTAATTCAGAGATGGGAGGTGATGTAGAAGATATTTGTAGAGCCTGACCAAAGACAGAAGATTAGTCATCATCACATAGATTCTTCTTGTGGTTGCAATGTTGGTGCCACCTTTCAGTTAGTAGATCCATGAAGAACAAATTTCTTATGCAGTGGAAGGGTTGGATGGTGCACAAATTATCATCACGATCAAAAATTCCATTTTTTTGTTCCAACCAACATCGACCCAATTTAATAATGTGTTGAGGGGAATCAAACAATTCACAAAAAGCATCGTCAAAATATTGAGAAACAAAGAACTCAACGAATACATCATCCTCTAACTCAAAAATAATCTTATCGGTCTTTGACAACATATCTACAACAAATCTCAAGATGAAATTGTCGTGTTGCCTCTCGTAAATCAACAAAGTAGCAAGTTTTCCATTGGGCATTCAAACTCTGAATTTGAACATAAAGATTCCATGGCCAGATTTGAATTCCGAATTTCTATGGACCTTGCACAAATAAGATAACTCCACTAGGCAAGTGGGTGGCAGAATTGTAATGGAGGTTCAATTTTTTTTCTTTTTTTAAGGATGGCAGAATCGTAAATACTTGAGTGGATTAGAACGCAAAATGGAAATGTAAAGGGGGGATGGGAAAATTTGGAAGAAAATAACATATGGGAGCAAAAGGGAATAAAAGAGATGCGTAGGGCATTGTTGGAATAACAAAAAATTATTAAAAAGAAAAGAAAAAGGAATTGTTGGGGTTGGAGTTGTATCGGGTCGACTAAGGAAAGGTTTCTTATTGAGAGACGGAACTACCGGATCAGGGGAATTCAAATGTTGATGGGGAAGCAGCGAGCTTCCAGCAAAGGCAAGACTCCAAGGGTACAGCAGAAGACCAGGAGATTTGATGGTGGAAGTCGGCATCAAGGAGGTTGATTCTAGAGGTTATGGGAAGAGGTCGAGTGCGAACCACGTAGGAGGCATTGGCATTTGTAACCTTCGACAGAGAATGGAACCAATAGGAGGATGCGTCTTCAGCTGAAGAAGTGATCTGTAGCAAAAGGGTCGAACCAGGTATGATTTCTCTTCCCTTTTCTTCTGTTCTATGTCTCACTCTTTCTTCTCTTCTTCTTTCTGTTCAGATCAAGCTCTCTCGTTTCTCTTTCTTTTTTATTTGGCCGCTGATAGAACCTAGAAAGGAGGAGATGGGTTGATTGAAGTGGTTAACGAAAGGTGAGGACGGTGGGGTGAAACAGAAGGGATTTTTATTTTTAATGGTTTCTGTTGAAACCCTAGGAAGAAGGGAGTGTTCCGATCTAGGGTCAGTGGAATGGGTCAATGTAGAGTTTATGTAATAGGGGTAGTGTAGGAATATTGTCCTAAGTTGTATTTTTCCTTTTTCCCTTTTCACCTCCCTAGGGAGGTCTATGTAATATTCCCAAGACTTGTGTGAACATAATATATGTGGGAAAGAGCAAGAAGCCTTACCCATGTTTGCTCTCATTTTCCCTTCCCTTCTCTCATCTTCTCTCCTTCTTCCTTCCTCTCTTCTCTATTCTTCCCTCATCTCTAACCCTAGTCCTTATTTCTAACTCAATGGGAGTTGTGCTTGAAGAGGCACAGGGGTGGGGTTAGCCGGTCAGGGTTCAACAGGTCTTTTTCATTTTTTCTACTCCTCTGTTAGTAAATAGAGTCGATGCTCTTTTTCTTTTTTTCTTTTTTCTTTTTTTTTTTGGTTCAAACTCAGTTCTCAGCAAAAGCCAGAATAACATAATGGAAAGGAAAGGAAGAAGGTTGATGGGGAAGGAAGAGAAGGATAGAGGATCCTTCGGCTCTGATATCAAGTTGATTGAGGGTCGGTAGGGAAGGGAAGAGATGGGTCTCAAAGTTGTAGAGGAGAGGGAGAAATCGCACTAAGAAAAGGGAGGGGAAAGAAGAATTGCACATGCACGCAGGATCCACAAACATTCAACTCAATTCATATTTTCTATTCTCTGATTTGTCCAATGGTTATAATCATTATATAGGGAAAATAAAGACAAAAAAAGGGAATCAACTGAAATAGAAAGCTACCATAAATAAGCAAACCGACTCTACTAAGACTCTAAATTCTACGTGAACCCAACTTGCTATAATAAAATAAATCAAATCAAATCAAAGACAATTTTTCTAAATAAAGTAAATTCCTAAAATCCTACTAGACCCAAAACCAATATGGATTTGTCCATCTCTATCTGGAAACCCAAATGGGTATGGAATGGTTCATGGGTGTGCATCTGCATCATAGTTATGAAGGCGGGAAGGCGACGGAGGTGTTTGAGGGGCTTATGAAGCGCTTTGGTTATAGGGCAGGCATAAGTCGTCGCCTTATCAAATAAAGTGTTCTAATGTAGGTTTTATTTATTTTTTATTTTTTTTATGTAACCATTTTATTTGACACAAATAGCATATTAAAAAATATATAATTCTACTTATATGCTAAATAAAGGTTAAAGATTCATACCAATGCAGGATATTCATAAAAAAAGCAAATCAATAAAGTGAATAAACTAAGTTCATCTTTATCATAATAGCATATAATATAACTATGAAATAACATTATAAATATAAAGAAAAAAAGGCTGTTAAAATATGTAAGTATTTATTATACTTACCTCTATGATGCGAAAATGAGTGCCTAAGGTCATCTACTATATTTCTACTCCTGACAGTCTAATTAGGGCTGCAACTAAAGTCAGTGTCGCTGGAATTGGAAAAGAAAACCAGGAAAGAAGAATAAGAATGAAAGAAGAGAAGGGAAGTCTTGTTGGAATGGGAAGAAGAAGAATGAAGGAAGAGAAGAAGGGATTAAGGGAAGAGGAATAGAAAGAAAGAAGAAGAAAAAACAGATGAGAAAGAGATCTCCGCTCAGTAACAGAGAACTGGAAAAAGAAGAAGAAGAAAATAAGTAAAAAAGTACATTGCTGGAGTCGGAATGGCTTGAGGAAGACTCGCCGGAGGAAGACTCACCGTAGGAGAGTCACCAGAGCTGGAATCGACGGAGGAAGGAACACCGATGCCCAAGTTCTCCCAAACAAAGAAGAAAATAGCCAAAAGGGTTTCTCGATTTGTGATTTGTTCAACCAAAGTGTGGTTTTTTTACTTTATATAGACTTGATCCCATAGTTCTCAAGTGTGCAGAATTCCCATAAACTTGCCAATCATAACAAAGATATGGAATCTATGGTAATACATTAAAAATAAATAAATAAATAACAAACAAAAACATAAAAGTTGCCTGCCTTGGTCGTAAGGCACAGTAAGGCATCACCTTAGCCATTAAGGCACTCACCTTACGTGAAACCCATAAAGCGCAAGACTGCCGTAGTTCGCCTTAGGACCGCCTTGGCGACGCCTTAATAACTATGATCTGCATCAAGACGAGGACTCTCTTGCCACATAGACTCATGGGTGTGCATCCGCATCAGGACAAGGACTCTCTCGCCGCAGTCTATGCTTGAAGTATCCTTAACTGACTTAAACTCTAAGAGAAATAATAAAATAAAACCCAAATTGTGAAGGAGACTTTCTTGCACAGACCATACTTGGATGTCCTAGACTGACCATAAAACTGATTAAAATAAACAACTATGGCTGGACTCATAGAGTCCCTAATCCAGCCAGCTACTAATACTTCAATAGCAATTAAAATATATATATAAAAAAAAAAAAAAAAAAAGACTAGAAACAGCCCACAAGTTGGAACTTCTTGGGTAAACCAGATCTGAACCAATACTGAACCACATCAGGAACAGCAAGACCAAAACAAATCCTGGTCTTCACGCAGCCGCAGGAGCTCTTCAATCTCTCCTTTCATCTGTTGGAATTCTGCATCAGAAAATGGGTTGAATTTTTCATGAAACTTATGTGGATAAGGTCTACGATCCTACATAATTTCGAGTAATTTCTAGAATATTTATGTTTTTCTAATTGTTTGACTATTTTCGGCAAGGGGGAAAAAAGAAGGGTGGAAATTATATGAAAATGGGTTGGATATTTTTATGAAAATTATGTGGAGGATGAGATGTATATCATGGATAAAATCCATGTCTTTGAAAAATCTATGTTTTTATTTTTTGAAATTATTTAAAAATAAAATATTTGATGAAAATTTTGGTTATTTTATGAAAATAAGCTTTAATTATGGGGGTTTCTTAGTACATTCCATACTGCACTCGCGAATTGTCAGTAGCCAACTAACCATTGAAGTTTAAGAAAGATGCCAACAAAAGAGAGACAGCAAGACAATAATTGGCAACATTGTGAGAAAATAAGGGGCAACAGTTTACAAGATGCAACTTCTGTATTAATGCACATTGTGAAGGCAAAGTAATGAGAGTAACGAGACAGAAGGAATACATGGCATGAGGTATCCAAATGCACATCTAAGTAATGACACAGAAACAATACATGAGATGTGTATAAAGTGTCCTCCTGAATTGAGCACTACCATGAGAAAGCAAATGAAGAAGCTAAGAAGAGACAGAAGGGGAAGCAAAAAGCTTTCACACAGAATTTGATGAATGGGATCAGAACTGCAGAGAGTATGAAGAAGCAGAAATGGTAGGAGATGTAGAAGTTGACAATGACAAGGAAGAGGAATGTTCGTATGAAATACATGAATCGTGACATGAAGAAAGAGTCAAAGAGTGGAATAAGGAACAACTGAGAAGACTCCACTCTGCTTTACCACAAATTCAAGGTTCACACCTTGAAGTTGGTGGCTCATCCCCATCCATAGATAGGGAAGAGCAATGGTAAAACGAAGGCTGGGTTTGGTCAATCATCGAGTATTTGGGAAATGTGGGACCGATTTGGTAGCATCGAGAAGAATAAGAAGAAGAGCCAAGGCATCTGTGACATTGATCCAACTACGTATCGAGAGAGGGATGAAGACCTAATAGAGAATAGAGGAGAGCTTTCAGCCTAGACTCTTGAGTAAAAGAATAGGAAGAGCAACCACCAAATGCTTCCGTAGCTCAATGATTCCGGCCAACAAGGTCAAAGATCCACCATCAACGCCATGGTATGAGAGATGCAACAATGTGGGTTTCAGTAAATCCACTAATAGCATATGAGATTGCAAGGCCTTATGTAGATGACATTGTGCAAGATGCATGGATTAAAGTATCGGAAGGTTAAATTTAAGATACGTATCGGAGGGTATTGTATCGTATCGGAGATACGCTAAGATATGCTAAAGATCAAGGATTAAAGTATCGGTATCGGTCGACTAAATTTAAGATATGTATCGGAAGGTACCGTATCGGTATCGGTATCGAAAATAGGTTCATGGGACCATAGTCACTCCATATGGGGGTCAATTCTTGAATCCCTCAATATACTCATTTACTTCTTGCCATGTAAACGAGAATATTGAGGGGTTCAAGAAGTGACCCCAATATGGAGTGACTATGGTCCCATGATATTGCCCATCATCAACTTCCTTATATTTTGTGATGGCAGGACAATATTCCACAACCCTGTTAATGCATCCAATGCATCCAACCAGATAAAGGACTTTGCATACTTGAATAAGCTGAATGATGTGGCGGAGATTACGAAAGAATGTAATTCAGATAATCACTGATAATATGACAACTTACAAGATGGCCAGTCAGGCTGATGCAATCCGGGTCGGAATAAACTTTATTGAATCACCTCTGGGGCCACCCAAACAAGGAAACACTCAAGTCAAAAGTTAAGTGCCAAAACAGTAAATAAATCAATGAGTACATAGAGGGTGGCAATTCCATAAATAGGTTGAAGTTTATAAGAGAGTGGCAGGGTTGTAATTTATTAGAACATCAAAACACAAATGGATTGTAAAATGCTATTAGAAGGGATAAACTAGGAAGATGAGTTAAAATAAGGACAGAATAGGGGTTGATAGCAATATAGAGGGGCAATCCTAGAAATAAAATTAAAATAAAGGACAGAACTGAATAATGACATACGGGAGGGCAGTATGGTTAAAGAACCCCAAAAACATGTCTATCATGAAAGGATCTGTCCTCTTCCTTCAAATTCGACCAGAGGTCTAGAACCCAACAGAGGTTGTTTCAATCCCATGTGAGGAATCTCACTGCTTTGGCCATGGATTGATCTGAAATTTCAGAGGGAGAATCGCTGGACAGAACTCTCTTGAATGCTGACATCAATCAACTCAAGTAAGGCATGAAAAAGGAGATGCAACTTCTGCAACATGTTCCAGCGGTAGAACAGTGACCAGACTTGGTCCCATGTTGGATAATCCACCTGAAAGGAGGATCGGGGGCCAGTACTCCAGGCTTTGGGTCGCCCTAGAGTGATAATCCAACCCTATAATTTTCAGGTCATACCAACTCCCCACTTGAGAGTTCAAAATAGTTCTTTAAGAACTGGCATTACCTCCCATTCTAGAGCAGGGGAGGGTGGAAGGTGATACCACAGAAATAAAGGCTAAGAAGATGAAATATAATAGGGGAGAATATGGGAAAACAAAGTCATTAACCGAAGTACTTACCTTGGGAAGAAGAAGAGAGAATGGAGGAAGAACAACACACAACTGGTTACTAAGAGCAAGAAACAACTGTGGTTGCCAGGTCCAGTGCAAAGACAGAATTTAGAACAATGTAATACAGAGTTCATGAACACTTATGGTTAACAAAGTTTGTTCAGGAATTGGGAGTTGATACTAATGGCTCTATGAGATTACATCGTAATAACAAGGCTTCATCAACATAGCCCAAAACCCATGCAACATGATTGCACAAAGCACATGGAGGTTCACCGACACTTCATAAAGGAGAAGGTCTGATGGTGACATCAAGACGTATAGCCGAAGGAAGAAGAAGACCCAACCTTCTTTGTGGTTGGAGGATTAGAAGAAGGAAGAAGAAGAAAGAAGAAGAAGAAAGGAAGGCTCGATCCAGCCTTCCCAGTGCTGGATCGAGTCCTCTCCTTCCAAAATTTGCCAAGATTGTGTGGCCCCACCAAATCTGATAGTTTAGTAGTTTTATTTCCTAGGATTTTGTTTATTTGAGTCTTTAAGTTAATTAGGAAACTAAGTGATTATCCTATTGATTTCTTTTTAGAAAGCTTCTTTGTTTATGAAATAGCACTCCTAGAATAATCTTTTCTTTTTAGTAATTAATCTCTTATTTATGTAAGGCCATTGGCCACGGTTCTAATTAATGAATGAGAATTGAAAAACAGCCAAGGAGCAAACCCCCCACCCCTCTCACGATTCTCTCTCTTTCAATCTCGTCTTTCTCACTCACTTTCTCGCCTTTTCTCTATTTATTCTCTCGGTTCTCTCTGCTCTCTTCTCTCGCCTCCCTCTCTCTCTTCCAATTCCCTTTTACTGCTACTATTTACTGTCCACTGCTGTTGAATGTTCTCTGCTGCTGCTGCTGTTTACTGTCTACTACTGTTGGATGTTCTCTGTTGCTGCTGTTATTCTCGGTTACTACTGCTGCACTATTGCAGCCTCTGTTTGCAACAACTGAAGGCCATACTACGTGGATAGATCATCACCTGGGCTGCTACTGATCTCCTTTCAATGAACGGATTACTGCTGGGCACCATCTTCAAATCTGGGCTGTCTTCTTTACTCTCAGACTTGGGCAGCAGATAAGTATAGAATAAACCCTCCCATTCCCTCCATTATCCCCTCATTATTTACTCTGTTACTTCCATTAAAACCCACCCCCCTTTTAGCCATTGCTTAACCTTTTTATTTACCACATTGTTTGCCTTAAGTATTACTGGTCTTCTTATTACTAGTATAACTGATCTTAGAGCATAAAGCATGGGATTTCTATATACTTTTGATGCTTAATAAACTAGTGCTATAACCTAATTTTGATTGCTGCCATGTTCCCTACCCCATGTTTCCTCTTGAAGCTTGAGTGAGTTTATGTGTTTTTCTTCCTAGATTATTATTGTTTTTTGCTACTTTGTCTATTAGTCTCATTCTATGTTGCATGTTAAATCTTGTTTGCTGAGTTTCTTTTGTCCTGTTTACCCAAGTCCCTTGAGTTAACCCTACCTAGTTAGTTAATCTTGTAGGAAACCTAGTCACCTAGGAACCCCCTACATCAAGGTCGCCTTTGGGGTATCTACACATCCTTTGTGAAGACAGCAAATCAATTAGCTGATGTTCTAACAAAAGGACTCAACTCCTCAATGTTTAAAAGGCTTTTGAGCAAGTTGGGCATCTACAATTGTTGTAATAATGGGTTCTATAGGTTATTCTAGAGTCTAAACGAACAGGTCCAAAGTCCATTAAGGTTTTATGGTCCTTACAATATTCTAGAATATTCTCTTCACCATTATACTATGAGACACAAGCTCAAATTCCCAAATCAACATGGCATCAAAGCCATGAAGAAACCCTATACTATCCTACCCTAGCTGCTGCCACCTACACCGCTCGCCTACCACCACTGCCATCGACCAGCACCTCTCTCCATCACCACAAGCACCAGCATCTCTTGCCACTGCCAGTGCCTCCCACCGCCGCCGCTAGCGTCTCGTGCCTCTTTTGTATTGCGCCGCCTTTCTCCCTCAATGGTTGAAAGTGATTTTTCGACCAAGGGCTGTTCATCTTGTTGTCTCTCTATGAGATGATCTGCGCCAGGAGTCTGTTGTGTGCTAGGAGTCTTCTCTTTAGTTGTTGAAGATTAGTGCTATTCTAGGGACGTTGTCCAAGACCCACTTTCTGATTAGCAAACATGTCTAAGATTACTACTACATCACAAGATCTGAAGGGACTACCCCTTTGCATGTCCCTTCAACCCTCCCTAGCTCCATTAAACTTTATGGGAGCAACTATCTGATGTGGTCTCATTCATGCTTCTTAGCTATTGGAACTCGTCTGGCTGCACAATTGATGCTATGAAAAAGCCTATTGTTGCTGATCAAACTCAAACCAAATGAAAGAAAAACAACTTTCTCATTACACCATACCTCATCAATTTCATGGATCCAACTATTGCTCAGAACTATCTCTTATTGGATACTACTACAAAGATCTAGAAGGCTGCCAAGACACCTATTCTTCTCAGGTTGGCAATGATGCCTAGTGTTACGAGTTAAGGAAACGGATTCTTGAAACCAAACAGAAGGAACTCTCTCCTTCATAGTATGACTTTACTCTCAAAGGTATGTGGCAAGAGTTGGATTTTTATGATGACATTGCTCTTACATGCGAAACTGATGTTGTTATCGTTGCACAGGAAGAAGATAAGATTTTTGTGCATGTGTTTCTTGCTAGCCTCAATACCGAGTTTGATCAGACTTGAGCCCATATTTTGAGTAGGGGTTTCATTTCCCACTCTAGCACAAGCTTATGCCCTAATTCAATCTAAGGATACTCGTCGCGCTTCTATGCTTTCAACTGATATACATGATCGCGCTACTCTTTACTCTGGTTCAGAGAATCACACTAGGGATGCCCCTCCAAGACCCACCGAGAAAGAGGTTGTAAAGTATGATTATTGTGGAAAGGAACGTCACACTAGGGAGTCAGGGACCGTTAATGGAAGTTACATAGTAAACCAGCCAATACCTATGTTTATGGATAAGGGCAGTCCAATGTTATTTCCAATCAGGCTTTTGATGACACTCCCACGAAATCCTCTGTCTCCTAGTAAGTGTTACAGACCTTACGCCAACTGATGACCAAACTCGACACTGCTTCGTCCTCTGTGAGCTTTAGCTACTTCCCTACCAACTTCCTCTGGCCCTACTTCGAACAAAGGTATTCCTTTTGGTGGCCATTGTGCTTTGATTGAATGCCCTTCTTGGATTATCGACTCAATTGCCACGGACCATATTACTAGCTCAAGTGCCACTGACCACTGCTGGTTTGTGACTTTTATTGATTGCTTTACTCGTACCACTTGGGTTTATTTATTGCGTCAGAAGCGCGATGTATTTCCTTGCTTCAAGCAGTTTCACAAGATGGTTCAGACATAATTTGATGCAAAGGTCCGGATACTTCACATTGATAATGGCACGATGGGGAGTTCCAAGTGTACTTGGCTGATCAAGGGATTATCCATCAAACAAATTGTGTGGATATTTCTGCTTAGAATGGAGTTGCAGAGAGGAAGAATTGCCACCTGTTGGAGGTGGCCCAGTGCCTAATATTTGAGACTCATGTTCCCCCACAGTGTTGTAGTGATGTTGTACTTTCTGCCTCTTACCTCATTAATCGGTTGCCCTCTCGAGTATTGGCATCTCGTTGCTCTGTTGAGGTCCTGAAAGGTTCTACTCCTTTTGTTGTGCCTCCTAAAGTGTTTGGGTGCATTGCCTTTGCACAAAACCATCAACAACATGGGAAGTTTGACCCCCGTGGACACTGTTGTATCTTCCTTGGGTATTCTCCCACTCAGAAGGGGTATCACTGTTACCATCCTCCCACAAGGAAATTCTACTTGGCCATGGATGTTGTGTTCCATGAATTTAGTGCCTATGATCCTGTACCTCTTTAGGTAGAGTCTCCTAGAGCGAAAGATGTGCCACTGATTGCTCCATTGGAAATAATAGAAGATGTGTATTTGGAAGAAGGTGTCACAAGTCAGGAACAACAGTGACCCATTTCCAGCAAGGGGGAGCAAGAAGCCAAGAATTGATTACTGTTCAAGGGAAGCCGACCAAGTTACTCCAAGTGTATGATCTTCAACCTCGTAAGCGAACTCACCTACCACCACTGCACCAAGCCAGTTGCATGCTCAAGAACCAAGTCCTACTAGTGAGTCCCTTCCATCTGATCCATCTTTTGATTTACCAATAGTAGTTTTGTCTCAAAGGGAATGTACTAAACCCCCCATTTCTAATGTTTTTTCCTCTGAACGTCTGTCTCCTTCTATTTCTTTGTTTACTTCCTGACGTTTGTTTTTGTTCCCCATAACTTGCAGAAAGGTTTTGCTGATCCAAAGTTGAAAGAAGCAATACATGAGGAAACGAGGAGCGTTTGAGAAGAACAATACATGGGATCTAGTTCATCGTCCTTCAGGGAAGAAAACTGTTGGCAACAAATTGATCTTCCTGATGAAACAGTCTGCAGATGGATCTGTAGACAGATATAAGGCATGACTGATTGCAAGAGGGTTCACTCAAACATATGGCATTGACTACCAGGAATCATTTACACTAGTGGCTAGGATGAACACCGTATGAATTATCATATCATGTGCCGTCATCCACGGCTGGGATTTACAACAGTTTGATGTGAAGAATGCCTTTCTTTATGGTGAACTGAAAGATGAGGTATATATGGATGTTCCTAATGGTTTTACCACTCAGCATACTCAGGTTAAAGCGGGCTATATATGGATTGAAGCAGTCTCCACAAGCCTGCTTTTACCGGTTCCACAAGGCAATGATTGTCATAGGCTACAAACTGAGTAATGTAAACCATACTATGTTCATCAAGAAGTTAGGAGAGCACATTACTATACTTATAGTGTATGTGGATGACATAGAAGTTGTTGGCAGTGACACACTGGAAATTGCACATCTCAAATCTTATTTAGGAACTGAGTTTGGAAGCTTAGATATTTTTTGGATATTGAAGTAGCCTATTCAGCTCAGGGTATCTTTCTTTCCCAACGAAAGTATACTCTTGACTTCTTTTCTGATACAGGTTTATTAGGATGTAAGGCTAGTGACACTCCATTAGAGCCTAATTCTCAACTTAAAGAGAAGGATGGAGAACTAATTGACACGAGTAGTTATCAGAGGCTAGTTGGTCGTCTCATATCTCTCCCACACTCGCGATAGCATGTGGTTTCAGTCTGCTAAGTCAATATATGCATGATCCATATTCCACTCATTTGGAGGTAGCATGTCGCATCCTGAGATACTTAAAGTCAGCTTTAGGGCAAGGGGTTCTATTCTCTCTTCATGGTCACTTGCATGTGTAGGCATTCACTGATGCAAACTAGACTGACTGTCCTGATGATAGGAGATCTACATCTAGGTATTATACCATAGTAGGAGGTAATCTTATTACATGGCGAACCAAGAAGCAAGCAATGGTTGCAAGATCTAGTGCTAAAGTAGAGTTTCGAGCCATGGCAGAAGGCATATGTGAGCCTACTATGGCTCCAGGGTCTTTACAGGATTTATATATCTCTATTGATTTGCCTAAGAGACTCTATTGCGACAACGAGTCTGCTATCAATATTGCCCATAATCATGTTCAACATGATCATACAAAACATGTAGAGTTCATTAAGGAGAAGCTAGAGCAGGGCACGATCTGCATTCTGTTTGTACCTTCCGAGACTCAGTTAGCTGATATATTCACTAAGAGCCTCAGTAGTAAATTGTTTAGTACTATTGTTGAAAGTTGAAAGTTGGGCATGTTTGATATGTATGCGCTAACTTGAGGGGATTGTTTAAATAATGGGTTTATGGGTTATTCTAGAGTTCCCAAAAAAAAAAAAAGATCCTAAGTCCATTAAGGTTTTATGGTCCTTGTAATATTCTAGACGAAACGGTGGAAGGAATTCCCAATTACTATTGAGCTACTCCAAGGATCGGATCTAAGTCTGTATTAGTTTGTGATCATAATAGATGACATAACCAAGCACTTACAAAACCTGGTTCCATTGTGTATGCTCTTTGCAGATGATATTGTTCTGATAGACGAAACGATGGAAGGAATTAATACTAAAGTGGAGCTATGGAGATCAAACTTGGAATCAAGAGGTTTTAAGATAAGCAGAATGAAGACAGAGTATATGATGTGCTCCTTCAATCAGACTAGAGGAGGGGAAGGAGTGGTGAAGCTTGGGGAATGGGAGCTACCCCAGAGTGACGGTTTCAAATACCTGGGGTCCATCTTTAACAAAGAGGGGGATATAGAGGATGATGTTGCCCATAGAATTAAAGTGGGATGGATGAAATGGAGAGGTGCGTCAGGAGTAATATGTGACAAAAGAATGCCTACTAAACTTAAGGGAAAATTCTACAAGACAGTAGTACGACCAGCTATGACATATAGAGCGGAGTGTTGGGCAATTAAAAAGAGTGATTTGACCAAACTGAGTGTAGTTGAGATGAGAATGCTAAGGGACTGTGCGACAAGACCAAGAGAAATAGAGTAAGGAATGATTGTATAAGAAACAATTTGGGGGTTGCACCAATCCAAGACAAGCTCTGCGAGAACCGGTTGAGATGGTATGGTCATGTGTAACGGAGACCTATAGATGCTCTAGTAAGGAAGATTGAGTAGATTCATTTGGAGGGAACCAAAAGAGGTAGGGGTAGGCCTAAAATGACTACTACTGAAGTGGTGAGAAAAGACATGCATATGGTGGGGCTTGATTTTAGTATGACCATGGATAGAGTTTTGTGGAGGACGAGGATCCAAGTAGCAGACCCCATGTAAGGGATGATCATGTGATGCATCTTTGATTTCTTCCTTATCTGATTCTCTTAGTCCCTTTTCACTTATTTTTCCTTATTTTGTTGCTTCTTGATTCTCTTTTTTTCATATCAGATCCATGCAGCCGACCCCATTTGGTTGAGATAAGGTTTTGTTTGTTGTTGTTGTTGTTGTTGTTGTAATATTCTAGAATATTTTCTCCTCCATTATAAATAAAGAGGGGTTGGTCCCTATGAGACAAGCTCAAATTCCCAAATCAACAACAATATCTACTCCCCAGCTTGAGGGGGAGTGTTAGAATAAGGGTATTTTGGGGAATATATTTAATGCTGTTTTATGGGGGAATACTTAAGACTATAAAGGTATTTCTGGTGTTTGAGTTTAAAAGAGTTTTCAAGTAAAAAGGCTGAGGAGATCATCATTCACTTAAGTCTTCTGAAACCCTCTATTGTTTCTCTCTCTTCTATTCCTCTTCTACTTTCCCTAAGAAGTGCTCCTTTTGTGATTCACAACTTAAATAACATTACAGGGACATTCACCTATCATACCCTGGGGATGAGACCAAGTTTTATAAGATATTTGAGAGAGGACGTAATCTATTTCTCCTTCAGTGTTGAACTGAGAGTATGAACCTATTCATGTTCAGATACTAGGGAACAGTCCCCTCCCATCTTTAGAGATCCCAACAAGTTTCCTTGGTGGAGCCATAGCCTGTCTTCGGCCAGCAGCAGAGTTAGAAATATTTCCAGTCTTAAATAGAACTGGCTAATAAGGACCCCAGACATAATATTTCAAACAGGAGGTACCCCAAACATGGTTTTCTTAAACATTGGGTACCTCAGCTGCAATTTACCCTAAAAAAAAAAAAAAAAAAAAAGAGATCACAAAATGAGCCGGAGTAGCGCATAGTTGTCACTGTCAAAATAAAGCCTAAACAACCACTGATCAAGTAATTAACTATAATAATCAGATCAATAGTTCTATCAGTCTTAGTTAATCCTGTCTTCTCTTGTTTATGCATGCCTTAATGAAAGAGATAACTGAAACTTTCAAAATTAAACAGAAAAATAAGAAGTAATTGTGAATAAAAGGTTCCAAAATATTTTGGAAAGACCTCATAGAACACATGTTCCATGAGTTGTTAATGTAGCAATCTAAATTTCTAGCAACCGGTAAAACTGGCAACTGGTCTCTTTTGAACCTGTTAGTAAGTGTCCACCACGGCCACAAAAGGATAGGGTTAAAAGGAACAAAGGGAAGGAAACTTTCCCAATTCTGGTAATAATAAACAGTACATCCAGAGGGAACAAAACCTGAAAAATGGATTTTTGGAAATCACAAGTCAGTACGTGCTTTATACAAAAATCGGAAAAAAGGTCTTATGGGAATAAGAAAAAACTAATTTTTTGAGGCTCACCATTTCCACCCCTACAAACAACAGCTCTGGAGTCACCAACATTTGCAACTAACAAACGATCACCAACCAGAACAGCAGTGGAAGCTGTTGAGCCAGCATCTCTATTCTGATTATTTTCTGATTTGAGAAATTCTGAGTCTGTATGATTGTAGGCATCAGCTGCAGAAAAAATGAGCGATCAGAAAAACCTAAAAGCAGCTTCTTCTTTGAGCATTAGATTAATATAATTTTACTATACACATGTAACAAAACCAGGAAAAGCACCTATAGCTGACTTGGTATCAGAGATGAACTTTGGATGCCTGATCAAATTACTAAAGAGGTTTTGTTTAACGTATTCTGCAGCTCGAGCACCCCCATGACCTAAAACAATTACATACATATGCAGAAATTTAGCTATTTTCAGCAAGACATGTCCAGGGTGCAAATTTAAATATTATTCAACTGGACTGTTATTAAATTCAAATGTATTTTCAAGCAATAATAAAGCGAAAATTAATAGCACCAGAAATTTTATGGGCTGAAGGCATTCATGCATTACAAATGTATTCTTGTTGTATATTTTGTGATTTTAATGTATTCAAATGTACTTATTACCACAGAAAATAATAAAATATGATGATAATGACAAGAACAATGATATTGATAACAAAGATTATGAAGACAAATATTTCATACCATCAAATACTCCGAACAGTCCAACTATCTCCCCGTCAACACCATCAATTCTGGTCTCGTAAAAGTCTTCCATTGAAGACCTTTTTCCAGGAGAACTTGCATATCCATAGCTGAATTTTCCATTCTGACTATTGCAAGAAAACAGGTATCAAGTTATTACTGGAGTCAACCTGTGATATGACATGTAAAACCAACAAAACTTCCAATGGGTACCTAAAACAATTAAGATTATTAAGTCCTCATGATCAAGTCTCTAAAATCAGATTATATGAAAACAATATTGCACTGATCATTAGATGATCTCAACCAATGCAATTCTTTATATTAGGAAGGTGGAAGAACGTGAACAAACACTTGGTACAATAAATAACTCACTCTGTGTCACATACTAAATTTCCTACTATATAAGTCGTGGTGGTTACGAACCGAGGATATTGGAGAGCATACAAGTACCATAGGTTTTTTTGTGTACTTGGTTAACAAGAATGTTGCTCAAATGGCACCAATTTTACAAAAAGTGTTCGCTACTGTTTCACCAAAAAGCTCGACTTGTTAGTGAAAGGAAGAATCAATGTATACATTAGCACTCCCCCATCACATGCAGGCCAAGATCCCATGGCCCTTGCATATGGAGCTCACACGGCATTTCTTCACATGGCACCGAGGGAAGTATCGGCCCTTACCCAATTTTTGCACTTCCTATTTTAAGTTAGCTTCCCTTTTTAGTTTGTTCCTAGATTGTAAGGCTGTGCCTAGCCAATTTAAAGAGACTTTTATAATCAATTTTAGGAGATTGGATGAAGAATGATTTAGAGATGGCTTATTCTATTGTGTTGCGGGATGCAATTGGGTGAGAGACCCTAGATGAGATGCCTAAACTTGAGGGGTGAGATACCCGAATCCTATCCTCCTCCTTCCTCCTCAACCCTCCATCGGTTTCTTTTTTCTTCTTTCTTATTTTCTGTAATGTAGGACTAGATTTGATAAGTCAAACTAGACCCAAACTGCAGGAAAGTTTAAACCAAAGAACAACCAATAACCACCCAATACCAGACAGCAACAACAGTCCAGAAGTAATCAGTCAACAGTCTTTGAAAAACCAGAATTGTCAAGTCCAGAATCTGGAATTTCTGAAAACAGAGTCTACACCTACAAGTAGACTATCCAGCAATAGAAATAGAGTATTGAATAAGGTACGATCAGAATCAAAACATCACAGGAACAGATAAACCAAATCAGAACTCGATTCTGGACAGCAGGTTCTGAAATCTGGCAATCGATCCTAATAACTTCAGGAACTTCAATAGCAGATTATTAAGGAACAAGTAAACAAATCTAATTTCAAATCAGAAGGTCCAATCCATCGGGAAATAAAGGCAGCAATCAACATCAATAGGCATCACAGATTAGACAACAATTTCTGGGCAGGAAGGACTATAGGCCAGCACTGAAGAAAATTCCTTTCAAACAAATCCATGGTCTGATCAGCATCAAGTTGGGATTGAGTCCCCTTCTGGTTCATCCTAACACTCGACCAAAATCATAGGGCCATCGGATGGCCAAAACTCCCAAAACAGAATAGGCCGACAGCAGAGAAAACAGAGAACTTAACCCAGAAATTCTGCAGACAGATTAGAGCACTTACCTGGCTAGCTGAATGAGATCATGAACAATAAGAAAACCCGAAAATATGAAGATCCACTCAGACTTCTCGCAGCAGAGTGTCGACTGGATCAAACACCAGTCCATAGGCCTTGATCAAACACAAGGAGCAACCATAGAAGCCAGCAGCAGCAACAAGAAAATTTTGTCAAACATAAATCGTGGGCTGTAGTGTGCCCTCCTCTTTATTTATAATAATGATGGGGTATTGTTTACAAAGTAGAAACTTAAAAGCTTCTAAATATTGACTTACTAAACTACTAACATGTAGTTATTAAAACTGGAAATTGTAAACAACTGAAATTAGAAACTAACAAGGACTGAAATTAGAAACTAATTTAGGACTTGAAAATAGAAACTAAATTATGACTAATTAAGTAACTAATATAACTCCATCAGTAGCCCAACCGTGGGCTATCTTGGACCAGATCTGGTCGACCCTCTTGTTCCTCCTAGTGTAGACCTTCGGTACTGCATCAACTCTCCCCGGCTTGAAAGCATTCGTCTCCGACGAATGGACAAGGGACATGTAGCGCTCATATAAGTCGGGATCAAGACTCTTGAAGTCATCAGCATGAATCCAAGCACAATCACTATGGGGACGGCCCTTCCACTTGACAAGAAAAGTGTGATAACCAATGCCATGGCGGGAGGTCTTGTAATTATCATCCAAGACATCTTCAATAACTTCAGAAGTAGGTGGCTTCAGTTAGGGCAGCCTCAACATTTGTTCCGTGTCTCCATCATCTGAATGGTGCCCAATATAAAGGTGAAGATCAGCCACATTAAACACGTTGCTTATGGTCATATCATCAGGCAACTCAAGCATATAAGCATTAGGTCCTATATGTTTCAGCACCTTATAGGGACCCATCTTCCGTGGATGTAGCTTGGTATTGACACCCGTCTAAAACCGTTCAGGATTTACTCTAATCATCACCATGTCCCCGGGTTTGAACTCTACATAACGCCAATGACGATCAGCAGAAGCCTTATACACCTCATTGTTCAAGGCAATACGTCGTTGGACGTTGGCATGCACCTCAGTAATATGACGCAAGAAATCATCAACCTCAATACTAACTCAAGCTTGGGGTGGGAGTGACATAAGATCAATAGGTCACTTAGGCTGAACTCCAAGCAAGATCTCAAAAGGAGTACGACCCGTTGTCCTATTCACTGAGCTTTTGTAGGAAAATTCTGCAATATCAAGAATGAGAGGCCATGTCATCTCATAATCTCTAACCAAACACCTCAACAAGTTTCCCAAGCTATGGTTCACCACCTCTGTCTGCCCATCTGTCTGTGGATGATGCAGTTGAAAAATTCAACTTTGTATGTCTTCAACCACAATGTCTTCCAAAAATAACTCATGAGCTTAATATCATGGTCAGACACAATACTAGTTGGCAGCCCATATAGTCGCACTACTTCCTTAAAGAAGAGCTTTGCAACCTGATAAGCATCAAAAGTCTTGCGACAAGGAATAAAATGAGCCATCTTAGAGAAACGATCCACAACCACCATAATGGAATCATATCAGTCCCTAGTAGGGGGTAGTCCAAGAACAAAATCCATGCTAACATCAAGCCACAGTGCATGAGGAACAGGTAGTGGAGAGTATAAACCTGTGTTTTGTTTTTCTCCTTTTGCCAACTGACATACACGGCATCTCTTGATCACATGATCGACATCCTTTACAATGCATGGCCAATAAAATCGATCCATCACCTGTGCAAGAGTCTTATCCTTCCCAAAATGTCCTCTTAATCCTCCTCCATGTAACTCCCGTATGATGTGATGACGTAGGGAAGAGTTTGGAATTAGGATCAGATGCGTACTCACCCCGTATCTGATCAATGCTAATAACATGTGCTGAAAAAGTGTTAAGTGTGAGCACTTTCCGGCTAAATGCATCAGCCACTGTGTTCTCTTTTCCCACCTTGTACTTCATAGCAAATATAAACTCCTCCAAGTAGGATACCCATTTGGCATGCCTGTGATCAATCGACTTCTGTGAGTGAAGGTGCTTCAAGGCCTCATGATCAGTGTATAAAATGAACTCCTTACCAATGAGGTAGTATCTCCAATAGCGTAGCACTTGAACGACTGCATATAACTCCAAATCATATGTCGAATAGCGCTTCTAAGCCTCATTTAGTTTCTCGCTATAGAAAGCGATGGTGTGTCCTTGCATTAACACTCCTCCTAGCCCAACATGTGAAGCATCTGTGGCTACCTCGAATACTCGGTCAAAATCTGGTAGGCCTAGAATGGGTGCCTTTGTCATCTTCCTCTTCATAAGAGCGAAGGATTTGGTCGCTGGTGCTGTCCATTCAAACTTCCCCTTGCCTTCATACATTCAGTGATGGATGCCATAACTGCACTGAAATTCCGAATAAATCTCCTATAGAAGGAAGCCAAACCATGGAAGCTATGGACTTCTGTTAGTGGCTACCTCGAATACTCTATCAACCCCTTTTGATGACACTATAAATCCAAGGAATACAACCTTGGGCATCATAAAGAAACACTTCTTGAGATTGATGTATAACTTCTCTGCATGGAGTACTCTCAAGACAACTAGAAAGCGACCAATGAAAGGACGAAATACCTGTCATAACTCGCGTGAAGGTGTTAGGTGCATTCGTCAGACCAAAAGGCATAACTTTCCACTTATATAAGCCATCCTTCGTCTTAAAGGCGGTCTTCCACTCATCTCCAGAACAGATGCAAATCTGATGATAGCCACTCCTCAGATCTAATTTGGAAAAGACCTTTGCCCCGGACAGCATATCCAATATATCATCTAGTCGTGGTATAGGGAACCTATACTTGACTGTTATCTTATTGATAGCACAGTTATCCACACACATACGCCAAGAACCATCCTTCTTTGGCATGAGTAAAGCTGGTACCGCACAAGAACTTAAACTCTTCTCAATGAAGCCCTTATGTAATAACTCATCCACTTGCCATTTCAGCTCAGTATGTTCAGTAGGGCTAAGTCTGTAAGCGGGATGCTTGGGTAAAACCGAACCGGGTACCAAATCAATAGCATATTGTATGTCTCGCAGGGGAGATAGCTCATCTAGGAGATCATCAAGGACTAAGTCAGAAAAATCAGATAGGAGCTCTCCGATAGGTGCACTATGCATTACCTCAGGTTAGGGAGTGACTTCTCGAGTAACAAGAGCCATAACCATTCCAGTATCATGACTTGTACGTAAAAACTGCTTGCGAGGAATAGCTAGCAACTCCTTTGTGGGCATAGCTACTACCTTCTTCTCAATGTCAATGTCCTTCTGATTTGATCTTAAGGATCTCTGTCGCTGTATTTTAGCCAGCACATTTATCGGATAGAAAGTTATAGGAACATCCTCATTAGTGCCTTCCATGTCAGAGTCATATCCTCCATCATCATCATCATCATCATCTAAAGGGTAAGGGTAAAGAGTTGATTCATCTTCCTCATTGGAGTCTTCAACTTCAGCCACTGCATTAACCCTCTGCTTATGTGGGTAAGACTTAGCAAAGTGTCCTACCTCTTGGCAATGGAAGCATGGTACCTTATTACTAACTGTCATGGGTGCTTTTCTTTTGTAATCAGCCCGTGGAGGAAAAGTGGACTTTGGGGGTGCTGAACTACTAGGTTTAGTGGCTGGAAAATTTTTCTTGACCTCCCCAGCTTGAAAACCAAACCTTCTACCTAGTTGTGCTATAAGCCCCTCTGCCCGTAGGGCCTTGTCAAAGCAATCCCTTACTGAGTACACATCAACCACACCAATCCCCCTGTTGATTTCAGCTCGTAATCCCAGTCGAAACCGAGATAATAGTTGCCTTTCATTCTCCCTTATGCCTATGCGAGAATAAAGTGCATCAAACCTATTCATGTACTCCGCAACAGTCATAGTCCCTTGACGAAGAGAATTCAGCTGGTCTTGTATATGAGCTCTGAAGTTGCGTGGCAAGTATTTGTCAGATAGTTCAAGCTTCATCTCCTCCCAAGTGGTAGGCTCCCTACCACGGTCTTCTAATTCTCGCTCATAAGTCCACCAATCACGAGTAGCCTCAACTAGCTTAGCACGAGCTAGTTTCATCTTTCGTTCCTCAGATAAGTCATAATAGTCAAAATAGTCATCCAAAGCCACTACCCAATTATAGAACAGTTGGGGGTCATGTCTCCCATCAAACTCCTTCAAGTCAAGCTTAACCTTCTGTGAGTCTCTAGAGTACCTCTACTGTACAAAACGTTCAGTCTCAAAGTATCCCCTTATGTGTTCTTCAAAAGTGGGTCGCTCTACAAGAACCCTCTGTGGTGGTCTCAAATTAGGGACAGGTCTCCTGTTAGCCAACTGAGTAGTTACATTCAATGGGGCTTCCACCTCAGGTGGTGTATAAGAAGCACGGGTATGTTATTGTGATTGGGTCTCCATAGCCAACAACCTTACATTCAGTTCAGTCCGCAAAGCTTGCTGTTCAGCTTTCATCTCAGTTCTCATATTATGTAGCATCTCCATGAGAGAAACTAGGGTATGGGTGCTCTGATACCACTTAATGTAGGACTAGATTTGATAACTCAAACTAAACCCAAACTGCAGGAAAGTTTAAACCAAAGAACAACCAATAACCACCCAATACTAGACAACAACAACAGTCCAGAAGTAATCAGTCAAAAGTCCTTGAAAAACTAGAATTGTCAAGTCTAGAATCTGGAACTTCTGAAAACAGAGTTTACACCAACAAGTAGACTATCCACCAATAGAAATAGAGTATTGAATTAGGTACGATCAGAATCAAAACATCACAGGAACAGATAAACTAAATCAGAACTCGAATCTGGACAACAGGTTCTAAAATCTGGCAATCGATCCTAATAACTTCAGGAACTTCAATAGCAGATTATTAAGGAACAAGTAAACAAATCTAATTACTAATTAGAAGGTCCAATCCATCGGGAAATAAAGGCAGCAATCAACATCAACAGGCATCACAGATTAGACAACAATTTCTGGGCAGGAAGCACTATCGGCCAGCACTGAAGAAAAATCCATAACAAACAAATCCATGGTCTGATCAGCATCAAGTTGGGATTGAGTCCCCTTCTGGTTCAGCCTAACACTCGACCAAAATCATAGGGCCATCGGATGGTCAGAACTCCCAAAACAGAATAGGCTAACAGCAAAGAAAACAGAGAACTTAACCCAAAAATTCTGCAGACAGATTAGAACACTTACCTGGTTGGCTGAATGAGATCAGGAACAATAAGAAAACCCAAAAATATAAAGATCCACTCGGATTTCTTGCCGCAGAGTGTTGACTAGATCAAACACTAGTCCCTAGGCCTTGATCAAACATAAGGAGCAGCCATAGAAGCCAGCGGCAGCAGCAACAAGAAATTTTTGTCAAACATAAATCGTGGGTTGTTGTGTGCCCTCCTTTTTATTTATAATAATGATCGGGTATTATTTACAAAGTAAAAACTTAAAAGCTTCTGAATATTGACTTACTAAACTACTAACATGTAGTTACTAAAACTGGAAATTGTAAACAACTAAAATTAGAAACTAATTTAGGACTTGAAAATAAACTAAATTATGACTAATTAAGTAACTAATATAACCCCATCAGTAGCCCAACCGTGGGCTATCTTGGACCAGATCTGGTTGACCTAGTCAGCCACTTAGGTCGACCCTCTTATTCCTCCTGGTGTAGACCTTCGGTACTACATCATTCTGTTTTAGCCTTTGTGAGAGAGTGTTTGAGGTAATTTGAAGATTTGAAGTTCAGCCTATAGATCAGTTCAAGCACAGCCAAGGAGATCATAATCGATTGCAGCCATTGTCAGGATTTTGGAAACTCGGATCGAAGTCCAAATCTCACAAACCAGCCAGCAGTTCAAGCTCATCTTTTGAAGGATACTTACACATGTTAAAAGGGATCTGCATTCCAAATTTGAGGATCATACAATTCCAGGAACCCTAGTTTCTGAAGAGTGGTCACAAGTTTCCTAATTCATGTCGACAACCTAACTCTCAATTCAACTATCGGAATTGTCTCATCTTTTGAGGGTTTGATCAGCACCACAAGAGAAGCAATTGACCAGAAGTTGAGCCCCATCAGAGCCTCCTACTACCAGCTGCAAGTTTCCCCAATTCTGCCCAGGTCTAGACTTTTGCTCTAAGTCAGATTTCAGATTCCCTAAGGATTGGTGAGTTATTAATTGGAGTTTTGGGATCTTAACTGGGGTTGGGTAGTACCTACCTAGCCTTATCTCACCCATATGGCTGATATGAGACCGTAGCATTCCACTTACTAGGGATGCCGCTTATACAACAACAACCGATAACCTTATCCCAAATGAATGGGGTCGGCTACATGGATCCAATGCTGGAAAATATAAAGTAAAGAAGTATACAAGATAAGTTAAAAAGAGAAAGCATGGGGATAAGTTAAGAGGGTATCGCAGAAAAGAGATACGCATCATGGGAACATCCCTTATATGGGGTCAGCAATACGGGTTCTTGTCCTCCACAAAACTCTATCTGAAGTCATACTAGGGTTAAGCCCTACTAATTGCATATCTTTTCGGACTACTTCTTTAATAGTCACCTTAGGCCCACCCTTAACTTTTCTAGCTCCTTCCCAACAAATCTAGTTGCACCGATCCAAGACAAACTCCGTGAGAGCCGATTGAGGTGGTATCCGATAGGAATTCTCAAGCAATTCATTTGGGAACTTTCACAACATGATTCAAACCCATGATTTCTTAAATATAAAGGATCACAAACCTTTAACTAACTTCTAATGCTTCCTCTTAACAGAGTCAATGTGAGCCCAACAGAGATTCTTCAGCATGCATTATGCATGTTGAACAGTTACGGCTTTCCAAGAATGAGCTTCCTTCATCATGCATGGATTCAGATTAAAGGAAATAGCATGCAACCAGATGAAGTACAGGTAATCCAATCAAATACAAAAATGATACATATAAGGTGATCATATGGCCAACCAAATGTATGTCCATGTTAAATGGAAAAACACCTGAAACTTCATGTATCATAATCAAGTCAAATTCCTTAAGCAAGGATTAAAGTATCGGTATAAGTCACCGTATCGGTCGGCCAAAATTAAAATACATATCGGAGGGTATCATATCGTATCAAAGATATACTAAGATACACTAAAGATATGCGTATAAATGGATAGGAAACACTTTTTTAAACACTTTTGCATAAAAAATATTGTTAAAAAAAACTATTAATAACATATATTATGCATAAACATTAAATTGAAGGTATCGCACTAAGAATTCAAGGTTTGTAGTTGTCCCATAAATGTAAAATCCTTGTTCTCAATCTTGATTTTCACTTTAGTTAGAGAGAAATATGGCTGAGAGCAACTTTGGAACAAAAACCCCTCAAAAAATCGTGTCTTTTCTGAAAAATTATCCATCTTAGCCATTATATGACCGTAGCACACTGTATCAATACATACCGATACTCACTGATACATACCGATCGATACGTACTGATACCGTTACGTACTAATACTCAACAATACGTACCGATACATACCGAAACGTACATTTCACCTCAATTTTATATTTTCCATAGAGTATCAATATGTATCGTATCGTACCGGTGCATATTGGTATGTATCGTAGGATACATATCTATACGAAAGGAATTAAAAAATTCCATGTATCATATTGGTGTGTATCGTATCGATCGGCTAAATTTAAGATACGTATCGGAGGGTATCGTATTGGTATTGGCGATTCTTTAAACCCTGTCCTTAAGATGACTACAATATTTCTGTTTTAATTCCAAAGAGAATGGCATGCACTAAGTTTAATGTGTTCACAGAAGAGTAAAGGAGACAACACACAATCAGATGCATAGAATAATCAAATAAGAAAATAAATATCCAACCAAAATTGAAGTAGGGACTGACCGTTGCCTGAATAAAATTCTGTTTACAATAAATCAAAACAACCTCAATGATGCATGCATTCTTTGAAAAACCAAACTGTTCTGTCAGAAATTTCTTCTTCAAATAAAAATGGAGTACACTACAATGATTTGCCTTCATCATGCATACTGTCTGAGCACAAGAAATAACATGCACTTAGATCTAGGACATGATAATCCAGACACTGCATAAACATAGTGATGACAAATAAGATCAAATAATTTTCTCTTGCTGTTGAACAGAAGAAAACTCCTGCATCTGCATATTTAAGTACCTTTCTTTACGTATTTCCATAGTTGTCACAGCGCCTAGGTGAACCAAGGAGGTTGAGGGGAATCAAAAATTAAGGTGACACCAACATGGAGCTGCCTAGGTGACCAAGGCCCCTAAACGAAAACAAAAAAAAAAAAAACAAAGTGGCCAGATCGCAAATGCCTAGGTGACACCTTGACAACTATGTGTATTCCTGTCAATTCTTTCCTTTTCTTGAGTTAAGGTACACAAGTCTGAGAGTGTGCTCAATATATCATGACCAGAACCCATTGGATTGTGATTAAAAAAATATTTCTGCTACAAAAGAACTCAATCACAAGCGCTTTAAAGTGCATATCGGACAAATTCCAGTTACAGAGCCCCTTCATATTCTATATGCTTCTACGATTATTTGACATGCAAAGAGGGATTGCTCTAAACATAGGCATTAGATTTTCATAACAAAATAATAACTACATGCAAACCAGACACAGTGACCAAACAAAATAAATAATAAATATGGCCAGGGGTAGAGACAGTAAAGAATCACCTCAGACCCCCACCAGAGACCGGGGCTTCATCAACCAGAGTTCCAATTGAGGACAACACTGAATTCAGATAACCCATGATATCAAGTAACTCTTTTTATTAAAGGGGGAAAGACAAATTTTCACAAAAAGTTAAAGATAAGAGTCTTATAGTGCATGCAATTAGAGGCTAGAAATTCCGCTCAGTCATTCCTCATCATCCCCATTCACCATACTTTAAACCTAACCTGCAAATAGAATTTCCAGATTTAAACTTAAATTGCAGACAGAAAACGATACAAATTGGTCCAATTACACCCACAACAACATAAATTAAAAACAAGAAACACCAGGTGAAATAATATATCAGATTACAATTTAAGGCTAACTAATCTCATAAAAAAAAATAAAAAACCCTTGAGCGATCAACATAGGTGCATGATTTGTTGTAATCCAATATAGAAAAAGAATCTATTAATCTACAAATACAGATACAGAGAACTTGAAGAGGACATAAGGAGAAGGAGACAGAGAGATTACCTGAAACGTAGAGACGAGAGATGCCATGAGAGGGAAAAGTTTCAAGGAGATTAAAGGACGAAACAGAGGACAGAAGGAGAAACTCGGGCGGCGTGTTTGTTATGTTCTTATGGTCTCACGTTTCTGGTTTTGTTTGTTGGGGAAAGACCGAAAGGAAGAAAAGAGAAAACGGAAGAAAAACTTTTGCCAATAATTATTATCGTCACAGTGCTCACTCAATTTTCCGAATGTCACAAAACATGTATTTTGCCACGTAGAGCGATGATATGTCTGTTCCTACCGTTGGATAAAGAAGAAACAATTTTTATCAATTAATAAATCACACGTCAAAATTTAAATTTTAATTCAATTAAATAAATTTGGGATCTGGCTCCTCTCCTTAGTACCCATCGTCCAGGTCTAGCTATAGCTACATAGGCGGCCATCACGTGGCGAAACAATGATCCAATATTTTGAGAGGCACAGAAAATAAGGTGGAGAATAAGGCATTAAAAATGAAGCGCCAAGAACCATTGGATCATCACTTGGACATATGGCGCTCACCAAGATAACTATGGACAAAACCTAGGCAATGGGCGCTAATGAAAGGAGTCGAATCCATAAATTGGGTATGCATCTTTTCTTTTCTTTTTTAATGCATTTGGTGTATGGTATGCATAAGCATATGTACACTTTTATTTTTGGGTAAAAGCAGACTATTCATTAGAGTTGTTACGTGTGAATGGGGCATGGCTGGTTGGTTACATAGATCCAATGGCTATGCAATGGAGTTGGCCCAAACAGATGCACACATGAGCATCTGAGCTTTTCCTTGCTAGAGAATCAATTACATGTTTAGATTCTGTAGGGATATGCAAAAACTCGTAGGATACAAATGGCAGTCAAGGCATTTGAAGGGGGAGTAGAGTCTATCTTTTTTAGGTGAGAAATCGGCTCCAGATAATTCGATTCAACTATAAGGTTGCCGATGCCTATATTTTCTAGCAAACCTCTATGCATGGCCAGGGCTTTGCCAACATGGATTGAGTCAAAAGTACTTGGTTCCGAAATAACACCAACAGGATTCCCTTTAGCATCTTGGATAATGATTCGGATACCTCTGGAATGTGAGGAACAATGGGCTAAAGCATCATTGTTGAGCTTGAAGAAAGTTGGAGGTGGGGGGTCCAAGATGGAGGGGTGGGAGGAGTGGGGAGAGGGGGGAGAGGGGGGAGAAAAATGGGATGAGTGGTGTCAATTGAGTTGGTTTGGATGAATTCAGAGTGAGATTGAGTAGCAAAGAGGACAACCTATTGGGGACTCAAATGAGTTTGGTCCATGAGGAGTGATTTGGATCACACCAGATGTGATACCCTACTTTTTAAAATCGGTCTAATTACGGTTGACCTGGTTTAACCATGCAGGACCCGAACTAGAGTGGGATAAGGCGGGTTCCTTATGGACCATGATGGCAAGGGTGACTTTGAACACAGGTTGGCCAGACAAGTCCGAGTCAGTGCCAGAGGAGACGGGTGTACCCAAGCCGTGCACATGCACGTATCATAAGGCCATGTACGGGTAATGCTAGTATGTAGCCGTACCCTAAAGTCCATACGTATAATATACCTTGTGCCGAGAGTCGAATTCTATCAAAATCCCACTTGTTGACCAATTTTCGGCCCTCAAATGGGTGGTCACAGGCGGGCGCACCCGCCCACCTGAGTGACCCACCTATGTGGTTACTAATTGTTTAAAAAAGTATAAATAGCATTATTGTGTTTTTCATTTTCTCATTTATTACATTAAGGAGTTTGGTGAGAAGAGTAAAGAGGAGAGAGAAAAGAAGGGAGAAAAGAGAACGAAGAAGAAGAAAGGGAAAGGAAGAGGAGGAAGGAAAGGATTTAAGCGGCGCCAAGGTTTGATCTTCCCATTACGATGCCGGAAGAGTGATCCCCAACGCGAGAGCTACGATTGGAGGTGAGCAAAGGCTATGCTTCTTAAACTTTCACCAAACCCAAGTAAAACCCTTGATTTGGGTAGAGTTTCTTGAGATCTTGTAAATCCCACTTGGGATGATGAATCTAAGGTCTAATAGAGGGTCTATGTGTTGATTTTGAAGGATTTGAAGAAGTGTTTACCAGATTCGAGAAGCATTGGCGATTTCTTGAGCAAGGAAGTGATTTTTGGGATTTTGATAGAGCTCTTGAGCAAAGAAGGTAAGATAGCTTCTCAATCCTTAAATCTAACTTAGATCTAGGTTAGAATCATCTTATAAGACCTTGAATGTGTAGAAAATGTGATTGGAAAAACCCCATTTGATTTCCCAAAAGTTGAGAAAAGTTTCAAGGAAGAAAGTAAGTTTCCACCCTCTCAGGTGGGCCGGGACTGGTGGGTCGAACAGCCCGCCTGAGGGCACCTGCCTGAGAGGGCAGGCCCTGGGTCCCCATCGGTGGGCCGATCGCCCGCCTGAGATGATCGACGGGCCGATCGATGGGCCGACCTGCCTGCCTGAGAGGACTGACCCTCGGTCCCCATCGGCGGGCCAACCCGCCCACCTGAGAAGACCGGTGGGCCGTGACAGGTGGGCTATCTGACCCACCTGAGAGGCCCCCAACGTGATTTTTGTGTCCGAATGGACCAAAAACGGACATGCAACATTCTTTTATGATTATAAACATGATTTTACCATTAAATCTTGTTAGTTTTGACCCCAAGGTGGTGAAATGCTAATCCCCTTCACTTATGATAAGTTCACAAAAATTTACGTTTCTCGCGTCGGATCTCACCCGTACCGGGCGTGAGTCCTTGTACACAACAAGTAAGTGGGGAGAGGACGTTTGACCTTATTTTAAGGCTTGTTTGGCATCATTCAATTGTATCTAGACTATCCATGTCATCATGCAAATTATGTGTAGCTTAGTCATCCTCATATGATTATAACATGTGTGTTGTGTTTTACTTTCTTAATGCTAAATGATTAATGTGCTTATGTGATGAATGATGGGATCACTGTGCATGATGCATTATTAGACTATATGCCGTAGTCGGCTTGGAAACGAGTGCATTGGTGGCCTGTGGAATGGGACGCGATGGCACTATGCAATCGTACTATATCATATAGGAGCATGCGGTTTAGGGTTATCATCTTTCCCGTGCTACGACCCTTCCCAACAAGGGTTGAGGTGTTGGGTTATCACTTGGAGGGAAGCAGTGGTCGCGGGTGTCAGATCACTGTGACGGTTAGACATACGCCTGGCAGGTCATTAGGACAGTCGGCAATCTCAGTGGTATATTTAAGAGGGCCAATCGTACTACTTTTAAATTGCTGGAGTCAGCACCTTTACTTTCTGTCATTTATTTTTATGTTGAGAGCTGGTAGTCGGCATGCTTTACTTTTTTGAGTACTAATGGTGGGCCTTCTCCGACAGCCCTATGGGCGTATCAGGAGATGGAGTTCGTGGCTCGTACCCGGAGCATAAGCGCACTATGGTTGTAGTAGAACCAAACCAAAGACTTAGTAATGCTGTTTAGGTGGATGAGATTTAAAATGAATTGCATAGCATATAGTGCATATGGATGTGATTGTTGTGTGGATTGTTGTGTGGTCCTTCTTTTCACTTACTGAGCTAGTGAGCTCATCCCACGTGCGCACCTCTTTTAGATGATTTTGCAAGTCACCAGCCTGAAGATCAAGGGTCAGGCCCCACAGTTGAGTTTCCCGATGAGGATTGATAGGTCCCCAAGGAGTATGAGCATGATACGGATTGCACGTGCGAGGGCTATGCTGCGGGACTGCAGTATTGATGCCGTACAGGGTTTTACTTTTTTATTCTTTTGGTGACCCCTTTTTTTGTACTTGATACGTGAATTGTTATTCTTTTTGTGTAAATATCATGCCTGCGGGCCCACATGTATTTATCTATATACTATAATTTGGGTATCAAGTATATTGGGGGTCTTTACAGGTAAATTAAGTCTTCCACTGAACTTTTGAACGTTTATCTTAGATGAGTGTATGCTGTGGTTGGGTACTGTATCAGATGATCCTGGCAGGTTTGGGTTAACCAGAGTTAACCCGGTCACCAGTCCGGTTCTGTGTGAACGGGGTGTGACAACGGTCGTATCAGAGCGTGATGCTCTATCCACTCACAGCATACCATTTAAACCCCATAGAATCTATAATAGGAAATGGGATTGGGTAAATGTAAAAAAACTTTAAAGAGTTAAAATCCAAAAAAAAAAAATGGTTGCATATAATTATTGCATTTTATGGCATGTATGAGAGAAAGTTTGTTTGAAATAAATAAAAGATTAGTTATTTGATTTCATAACCCATCGAGTACGAATTTAACGAAATTTTGGCAGCATAACGATGCTAAAACAAGATTTCCCAAATTTTTCGTACATAAGCACCTGATAGACAACATATATATACAAATAAGCATAATCGATAAAGGCTAACTAATGTTATTACAACTAAATTACAATAAGTTATTTAAGCATACAAACTAACCACAAGTCACCAACAACATCATAACACCATACTAGCAAGTCCAATTACAGAGAAAAGTATAAAAAAATAATAATAATATAAACAACATAGCGACAAGTAAAAAGCTGATTTAGATAGGTGAGCTAAGTCCTCAGAGACCCTCGTCATCGTCTAGCTCTACTACTCCATCCCTCCTAGGCCTCGATCTAACATTGATCCGACGGTCGTAATAATCAAACCTTGAATTCACTAGTTGTACATCTCTCCGGAGTCGAGAAAAATCCACTGAAATAGCGTTGGTCGTTGTGTCCAAATCTTCGCCCAATATTGGGAAGGAACTCTCTAATGTAGCCTGCCTTTCTAAGATATTTTCCCCTCTAGTGGCACTCTCATGTAGTCTTCTCAGAAGCTGATCTTGCCCATCTTTCAAGGCCCTCATACTAGTCATCATACTCTCAAAGTCAAATGCACCACTCTCAGGTGGTGGGGCTCTATGCTGTGGGCCTGCAGCCCTCGCAAAGTCAGGATCAACATCTCTCGAATCAAGAGGCTCCTCCTCGAATTGAGGAACATAATCCTCATCCTCCTCACTAATTTCCTCCTCCTCCATGGGGACATCCTCCCTATGGGCATTTCCCCTATCCCTGCCTCTTTGAGCTCCTGCTCTCTGAGGTACATCCATAAAAGCTTGGAGACCCATCATTTGTAGGTTTCCCCTGTCAAATTTGTCCGTTGGAGTCTTTCCCTCCTCACCACTCAAATCCACCCTAAATAACTCGAAGATCCTGGTAAGGGTCCTATCATATGGGAAACCTCCGTCCTCAGGGTGTGTGGTATGATGCTCCATAGCCTTAAGTATAACGTAGGGCAAACATAAGTTCTCGGCACCTCCCTCCAAGGCCTTATAGATGCAGAAGGCTATGTAGGCTGCCATGAAGCCTACTTGGTTGCGGTGACCTCCTCTAGGGAGTAAATTAAACTGAACCAAGTGAGCAAATACATGAGCCTCTGGGTAAAATGTAATCTTGAAATCCGTACGTACCTTGCTACCACAAATGGTCTCGTAAATGTGGTCCTGCGTCTCCAAACTTAAGGATGGGTCCGCGGGCTTACTCCTTGGGGGACTGTAGAATTGATGCCAACTGATGAAATATCTAAAATACTAGCAAGGGTGTCCACAGTCAAACAAATGTTCACCCCCTTCACCATGCTGGTGATTGAGTACTCCACATACTGGTAAGAGACCTCCAAATTACAGTAGAATCTTCGAACCAGTTGTTCATAGCATGGACGATCGATGTTAAGGATGGACTGCCAACCCAGTGCAGTAAATCTCTCTTGAAGTTGAATCTTGTTGAAATCACTAATTACCACGGTCTTCTCCATCATCACAGACCTCTTTAGAAAGGTCTGCCAATTAGTTTCCGCCCTCAAACTCCGAAAGAGTCCCTCATCATAGTCTAACGGATCGATGGGGGCATGTCCTCGTTGCCTTGTGCGAAGGGCTGGGGAATTAGTCCCTACACTTTTTCGTTTAGAAGTAGTGGCCCTACGTCGATTGGAAGAGGATGCGGGTTCCTTGCCCTTGCAAGAACACATCCTAGCAAGAAAAGAGAAGGAATGATGATAAGTAAGGATGTTGCATAACAAAGGAAGCAAATAGGTGGGTGAGCAAGCATATGTAAATGCACCTAAATATATAATGTGGATTATTATAGAAAGAGAAGTGGATAAACCATGGAGAAATGAAGAGGGGGAAGCCCCCAAAACCTGACATCCACTAGCATGTTGCAAAATAGAAACGTAACAAAGGCGTATAAAGCATGGCAAGTGAGAAGTGGGGTAATTAGTGTCAAATGATGGAAAACCCCAAATCTCAATGTGCAAGTTCAATCTAAGAAAATGAAAAGTCCCATAATAGTGTAAAGGTTGAAGCTTACATGTCAATGAATGAAATGCCTATCATTATACAATCAAGAATATGAAAGGAAATTTTTATTATGACATTGAGGTGCAATTAATGATAAGTGATTCAAGGTTGTTCACAAGCATGGAATGATGTGAAGAGAATCATAGAAACCCAAAAAAAAAATTTTCCCAAGGAACCCAACACAAAAGAGATGGATTTTCATGAAGAAGAGATGGATTTTCATGGGAAAGAGATGGGATTGCAAGCATATACAAGTTACCATGATCTCTCCAACTTTGTGAGTTCAAATCAAGGATAAGAAATCTCATTGAGTTGTTAGTTGGGGAGAAAAGGGTAGAGATAGAAGAAAACCCCAAATTGGAAAAATTAGGGCATGGTTTAGGATTTTCTCTCATAGATTGGGTAGTAAAGCCCAAAACTATGAATGAATCACAAAGAGAGTATCATATTCTCATGGAATGATTGTTCTATGGAAGGAAACATGAAAAAGATCAAGTTTTGGGAGTATAAATGGATTCAACCTCCAAAATACATGTTCTAAGAAGGGACATGGAGAAGGGACTTACTTGAGAGTGAGAGGAGCTTGGATCTTCCAAAATCCGCGAAATCGTTGAGTGAAAACAAGAGTGGATGCACCAAGAACCCTCCAAAAATCACCCTGAGTGAGTAAAGGGGAAGAAATGGGAGAAAGAGGAGAAAAACAGGGGCTTAAAAAGCCCCTGTGCGTATTTGCCTCGAGTTGGACCGGCGGGCCCGACCCGAGCTGCCCATCGGTGGGCAGCCCGCCGGTTGGGAGAAAAACACAAAAAAAAGAGGTATTATATATGTATAGGATATTGATGAAAAAAAAAAAGAGTCGAGTGGGACCATCGTCCTACTTGTCGAAGCACTAGCACCATATTTTCGGGATTTAGCTATGGCTAGTTGCAAGACTTCATACACTATAATACCCCGTGTGTTGGCATATGGTTTATGTGCCGATGTAAACTCTAAGGTACTTAACTAATGTTTGTGTATGGTATGTTCCAGGTGCAAGGACACGATGGTACGTACTAGATCCGGTAACAATGCACGAGGTACCTCACGTGGTCCTCGTCCGGTCGGTCGACCACCAAATCCCAGAAGGTCCCGCTCGGTGGGGCAAACCCCACTCCCACAACCTCAAGAAACCTTTGATCAGGGTGTGGCACAAAGGGACCCACTTGTGACTACACTTCTGGATCCTCCACCGGTCATCACTCCGGGTGATGTT